>NW_024426119.1:1425291-1520489 GCF_017311325.1 Ursus maritimus | reverse complement strand
CTAGAAACTACAAATCATTCTTGAAAGACATTGAAGAAGACACAAAAAGATGGAAAAATATTCCATGCTCATGGATCAGAAGAATTAACATAGTTAAAATGTCCATGCTACCCAGAGCAATCTACACTTTCAATGCTATCCCGATCAAAATACCGAGGACATTTTTCAAAGAACTGGAACAAATAGTCCTTAAATTTGTATGGAAACAGAAAAGGCCCCGAATCTCCAAGGAACTGTTGAAAAGGAAAAACAAAGCTGGGGGCATCACAATGCCGGATTTCGAGCTGTACTACAAAGCTGTGATCACAAAGACAGCATGGTACTGGCACAAAAACAGACACACAGACCAATGGAACAGAATAGAGAACCCAGAAATGGACCCTTGGCTCTTTGGGCAACTAATCTTTGATAAAGAAGCAGGGAAAAACATCCGATGGAAAAAGACAGTCTCTTCAATAAATGGTGCTGGGAAGATTGGAGCTACATGCAAAAGAATGAAACTTGACCACTCTCTCACACCATACACAAAAATAAACTCCAAATGGATGAAAGACCTCGATGTGAGACAGGAATCCATCAAAATCCTAGAGGAGAACATAGGCAGCAACCTCTACGACATCGGCCAAAGCAAACTTTTTCATGACACATCTCAAAGAGCAAGAGAAACAAAAGATAAAATGAACTGTGGGACTTCATCAAGATAAAAAGCTTCTGCACAGCCAAAGAAACAGTCAAAAAAACTAAGAGGCAGCCCACAGAATGGGAGAATATATTTACAAATGACACTACAGATAAAAGACTGGTATCCAAGATCTACAAGAACTTCTCAAACTCAATCGAGAAAAAATAAACAAATAAAAAAATGGGCAGAAGATATGAACAGACACTTTTCCAATGAAGACATACAAATTGCTAACAGACACATGAAAAAATTTTCAAAATCATTAGCCATCAGGGGGCGCCTGGGTGGCACAGCGGTTAAGCGTCTGCCTTCGGCTCAGGGCGTGATCCTGGCGTTCTGGGATCGAGCCCCACATCAGGCTCCTCCGCTAGGAGCCTGCTTCTTCCTCTCCCACTCCCCCTGCTTGTGTTCCCTCTCTCGCTGGCTGTCTCTATCTCTGTCGAATAAATAAATAAAATCTTTAAAAAAAATCATTAGCCATCAGGGAAATTCAAATCAAAACCACACTGAGATACCACCTTATGCCAGTTAGAATGGTGAAAATAGACAAGGCAAGAAACAACAATTGTTGGAGAGGATGTGGAGAAAGGGGATCCCTCCTACATTGTTGGTGGGAATGCAAGTTGGTACAGCCACTCTAGAAAACAGTGTGGAGGTCCCTTAAAAAGTTAAAAATTGAGCTATCCTATGACCCAGCCATTGCACTACTGGGTATTTAACCCAAAGATACAAGCGTGAGGTGAAGAGAAGGAGCCATATGCACTAGTATTCATAGCAGCATTGTCCACAATAGCTAAATTGTGGAAGGAGCCAAGATGCCCTTCAACAGATGACTGGATTAAGAAGATGTGGTCGATATATACAATGGAATATTACTTAGCTATCAGAAAGAACGATTTCTCAACATTTGCTGCAACATGGACGGCATTGGAGGAGATAATGCTAAGTGAAATAAGTCAAGCAGAGAAAGAACTATCATATGATTTCTCTCATCTATGGAACATAAGAACTAGGAAGATCGGTAGCAGAAGAAAGGGATAAAGAAAGGGGGGTAATCAGAAGGGGGAATGAAGCATGAGAGACTATGGACTATGAGAAACAAACTGAGGGCCTCAGAGGGGAGGGGGGTGGGGGAATGGGATAGACTGGTGGTAAGTAAGGAGGGCACGTATTGCATGGTGCACTGGGTGTTATACACAACTAATGAATCATCGAACTTTACATTGGAAACCGGGGATGTACTGTATGGTGACTAACATAATATAAAAAAAAAAAATTAAAAAAAAAAGACTCAGGTTTCAAATCTCTATGATGAATATAAACAATTAGCAAGAGTACGGTGAGAAATATAGTCTCTTCTTCAAACTGGGCTCAGAACAGCTATGAGCAATGAAGTTGAAGAGGGTAATCTTCTACCTGCTCCTTTCTTCTATACTTTGGTGGGAAGAACAGCAGAACAGCTTGTGACTTCTGAAACCAGTGAGATAGGAGGGCTCTTCTATCTCTTTCCCAACGCCACAAAAATGTCCCCCTGGTGTTTTTTTGAATATATGAAGAGCCTGTATGGGATAAGAATAAGGGGTGATCTGCAGAAGTCGCTGCCACAGGATGAGGGGAAGAAGGAAAATGAAAATTAGGAAAACCATTCTACTAGAGAAAATGAATCAAATCAGTTGACAAGTTGACAGCGGAGAGGAGCAGACTTGGAAATCAGACACACCTAGTTAGTAAATCTTGCCATCACAGTAACCAGCGGTGAAAACTCAGGACAGGACCTTACTTCTTCTGACTCTCAACTGCTTAGAAATTATGTATATGAAGCCTGGCATAAAGTTAGTACTTCATATTCAATAACTGATGGTAACCATCGCCAATCAAGTCAGAAAGCAAAGGGTACTCATCAATTAAACTCTACAATCAAACAAAATTTCTTCCCATCCCTTCCTAAAATGTCCTAGAAGATACCCAATATTTTGCACTACAAGCTTATTTTTTGCTTGCCTTCCAACACTGCTGCCCTCTCTATTCCATCAATAGCCCTTTCAGGAAAAGGCAGGAGGCCGGAAGAAAGGGGATGAGGAAGGAAGGGAAAAGGAAAGGAGAAGAAATATAGAAGTCCCCAAAGATCTAATAGCTCAAGAGACTTTTTCTTGGTATTCAAGAGACCATGGAGAAAGAGGATGAGGACATTCTTACTCAGCTCTCTATGCCCCACACCAGGGTCATCAACTGATGTCTGCAGAGTCAGGCAATCAATGTAAACAAGTAAAGGAGTCCAGATTTTTAGGAGGAAGGGAAGATGACTGCAAAGCAGGAAGACCCTAGGCTCTCTTCCTCCCAGGAATGCAACTAGATAACTATCAAATCATCCTAACTACCCAAGAAATCAACATGAAGACTGTCAAACTCCCCAGCTAAAGGTAGAGAAGAGGCCACGCATCAAAGAAAGCACGAAGTGCAGAGACATGGCTTGAGAGAGAAAAAGACCATGGTCACTGCCGTGGGGAGGGAGCCGAGGTCATGGAGAAGGGCAAGAGACAGATTAGCAGAGAGGGGAGCAAACAGAGAAGACAATTCCCCATAGCAACTGGGTTGGAAAGAGAAAGGGCCCAAATTTCATGAGTTCTCAAAACCAGGAGGACTTAAAGACTGGAATTTTAAAGGTCAGCATGGTTGGCTCTGGGAGAACCAGAGGCATTGGGGCTGCTCTTGGAGAAAATAACCCGCAGACATACAGCATGGGAAGAGTGATCTGAAGAGTGCCTGGGCACACAGTGGGGAGGTTAACTGCTATCTTGGAGTATGTCTCAGAGAGACAGAATTCACAGAAAGACCCCTCCAGGAATAAAGGAACTGGCAGATGTCATTTCCTTCCCCCATTCCTTAGCATAAGCACAGGGCCACCTCTGGGAACCAGTGCAGCCCCAACACTTGCTACCTAACTTGCTTACACCAAGCCCCATTCCCCGCACTCTGGTGAAACTGTCCCTCCCAGTCATGATTGCCTCAGTCCCAGCAAGAGGGGTCCCATACCCCAGGAGACAGGCCCAATCCCTGCTTTTACAGTGTCTCCCAGTATGGAAGTTTTACAGAGCCTTGATTCTGGCAGCAGGGGCGACAGGTCTCATTTCACAAACAGACCAGAGCACACCTGGTTAAAATATGTGACATTCAGATCAGGGACCAAACAGTGCCCACGACAGGCAAAGAGAGCCTCTGCAGATGACTGGCCTGAAGGATAGAGCAGCCAGGACACAACAGCAGAGCACACATTGGAGACACTCCCGGAAGTGCCAGGCCCTGGGGAACAGGGGACACTACATGGCAGGACCTCTTCTTCATAAGGCTATTACCCTCAAGAACAGGAGACATAGCTGACTTTCCTGACACACAGAAACAGGCACAGAGACTTAGACAAAATGAGAAGACAGAGAAATTTATCCCAAATGAAAGAACAGGACAAGGCCAGAGCCAGAGATCTAAGCAAAACAGCTATAAGTAATATGCCTAATGGAGTATTTAAAGTAATGATCATTAGGATACTCACTGAACTTGAGAAAAGAGCAGAAGACATGTGTGAGACCCTTAAGGCAGAGATAAGGAATAACATAGCAGAGAAAAAGGGCTCAATAAATGACATGAGAAACATGCTTGATGGAATGAACGGCAGGCTGAAAGAAGCAGAGGAACGAATTAATGACCCAGAAGAAAGAATGAGGGAAAGTAACCAAGTTGAACAAAAGAAAGAAAAAGAATTATGCCTAGTGAGAACAGACTTAGGGAACTCAGTGGCTCCATCAAGCATAATAACGTTCGCATTTTAGCAGTCCCAGAAAGAGAGAGAGAAAAGAGGGAAGAAAACTTATTTGAAGAAATAATAGCTGAAAACTTCCCTACTCTGGGGAAGGAAAAAACATCCAGATCCAGAAAACACAGAAAACCCCCAACAAAATCAAGAAAAGCAGATCCAGACCAAGACATATTGTAATTAAATTGGCAAAATATAGTGATAAAGAAAAAAAAATTTAAAAAGCATTAAGACCAAAGAAGACAGTAACGTGCAAGGGAAACCCCATAAGGCAAGCAGGAGATTTTTTTTAGCAGAAATTTTACAAATCAGAAGGGAGTGGCATGATATATTCAAAGTGCTGATTGTGAAAAATCTGTAGCCAAGAATACTCTATCTAACACTAAGAATAGAAAGAGAGTTAAAGAGCTTCCTAGACAAACAAGAACAAAAGGAGTTCATGACCACTAAACCAGCCCTGCAAGAAATATTAAAGGGGACTCTCTGAGTGGAAGAGACCAAAAATGACAGTATGAGGTAAGAAACACAAAAGCAATAACAATGAATATTTCTTTTTCTTTTCTTTTTTTTAAGATTTTTTATTTATGGGACACCTGGGTGGTTCAGTCAGTTAAGTGTCTGCCTTTGGCTCAGGTCATGATCCCGCAGTCTTGGAATTGAGTCCTGCATTGGCCTCCCTGCTCAGTGGGGAGCCTGCTTCTCCCTCTGCCTGCTGCTCCCCGTGCTCATACACTCTCTCTCTTTCTCAAATAAATAAAATCTTTTAAAAGATTTATTTATTTATTTATTTGAGAGAGAGAGAAAGAGCACAAGCAGGGAGGAATGGTATAGGGAGAGGGAGAAGCAGGCTCCCCGCTGAGCAAGGAGCCCGACGTGGGGCTCGATCCCAGGACCCTGGTATCGTGACCTGAACCAAAGGCAGACACTTAACTGACTGAGCTACCCAGGTGCCCCTGGATAAAACAGACTTTAAAACAAAGACTGTAACAAGAGACAAAGAAGGGCACTATGTAATCATATGGGGGACAATCCAATACTAACAACTGTTAATATTTATGCACCCAACATAGGAGCACCCAAATATATAAAACAGTTAATAACAAACATAAAGCAAATAATCAATAATAATACAATAATAATAGGGGACTTTATAGCCCCACTTACATCAATGGACAGATCATCTAAACAGAAAATCAACAAGAAAACAACGGCTTTGAATGACACACTGGACTAGATGGATTTAATAGATGTATTCAGAATATTCCATTCTGTGGGGCGCCTGGGTGACGCAGTCATTAGGCGTCTGCCTTCGGCTCAGGGCGTGATCCCAGTGTTCTGGGATCGAGCCCCACATCAGGCTTCTCCGCTGGGAGCCTGCTTCTTCCTCTCCCACTCCCCCTGCTTGTGTTCCCTCTCTCACTGCTGGCTGTCTCTATCTCTGTCGAATAAATAAATAAAAAATCTTAAAAAAAAGAATATTCCATTCTAAAACATCAGAATACACACTCTTTACAAGTGTACATGGAATATTCTCCAGAATAGAACGCATATTAGGCCACAAAACAGGACTCAACAAAGTTAAGAAGATCAAAGTCACATCATGCATCTTTTCTGACCACAATGCTGTGAAACTAGAAGACAACCACAAGAAAAAAATCTGCACAGAGGGTCACAAAGGTTAAATAACATGCTGCTAAACTATGAATGACTCAACCAGGAAATAAAAGAAGAAATCAAAAAGCACATGAAAACAAATGAAAATGAAAACACAATGGTCTAAAACCTCTGAGATGCAGCAAAAGCAGTTCAAAGGGGGAAGTTTATAGCAATACAAGCCTACCTCAAGAAACAAGAAAAATCTCAAACAATCTAATCTTACACCTAAAGGAGCTGAAAAAAGAACAACAAGCAAAAGCTAAAGCCAGTGAAAGGAAGGAAATAATAAAGATTAGCACAGATAAATGATATAGTGACTGAAAAAACAATAGAACAGATCAATGAAACCAGAGGCTGGCTCTTTGGGGGAAAAAAAATCAATAAAATTGATAAACTTCTAGCCAGACTTATAAAGAAAAAAGAGAAAGGACTCAAATGAATAAAATCACATATGAGAGAGGAAAAATAACTACCAACACCACAGAAATACAAACAATTATGAGACTATTACAAAAAACTATACTCCAACAAATTGGACAACCTAGAAGAAATGGATAAATTCCTGGAAACATATAACCTCCCAAAACTGAACCAGGAAGAAACAGAAAATTTGAACAGACCAATAACTAGCAAAGACATTGAATCAGTAATCAAAAAATTCCCAACAAACAAGAGCCCAGGACCAGATGTGGCTTTGCAGGTGAAATCTACCAAGCACTTAAAGAAGAGTTAATACCTATTCTTCTCAAACTATTACAAAAATAGAAAAGGAAGGAAAACTTCCAAATTCATCTTATGAGCCAGAAGTACCCTGATACCAAAACCAGATGAAGACACCACTAAAAACGAGAACGACTGGCCAATATCCCTGATGAACACAGATGCGCTATCTGTGGGCTTCCAGGGAGCTAGAGCCTGCGGGGCATCTCAGCCCCGTAAGCCAGCACATCTACTAAGCACCTACCATTGTATTCTATACCCACAATGAAACAACGAATTAAATATTTCTCAACATTTTAAATTTTGTCTTCTTTTTTGACATCTCAGTAATGAATTACACTAATATCAGCACTTAGGGGAATACCATGAGGGTTTAGTGAAATCCTCATATTTCCTAATTGTGAAGGTTTTGTTTATCTCTCTACAAATGACTTTCTTTCCCTCACAGTATTCTCAAGGAACTAATAGATTTAAATGTACTGTGTTGATAACAAAGAACGTAACAAACGGAAATGGCTCAGGATTTATGTATCTTTATAAGTTTAGCTGTATCAGCTCCAGTGTAGTCTGTAATCACTGTCGTGTCGACAGCATGTGTAAACTATTAGAAATGGACCTGTGGGGTGGGCTGGAGAGAGAAAAGGAAGTCTAGAAGTTTCATTTAACGGAGGCCAACATACCATTTGGTTCTCTTGGGGACAACAAGGTACAATGTAAGTCAATTTCTAGTTTGGCCTCTGCCCCTGGATCATTTCACAGTGGGAGTTACCATATTGGAAATGTGACTACATTGCACAATGAGCAGGGGCCTGCCAGAGGCCATCACTCAGTCAAGTTTCCCCTCAGTTATGGGCTAGGCACGTGATGAATGGGGTAAATGAGAAAGGTTCCCGTAAAGGAAATGTCACTGTTGGCTAGTTCTTTCTTCTGCCCTACAACACGAAGAACATTAGTTAAAAAGAGATAAAACAATCTGTCATTTCCATGGCACCTACTTCCAAACTGCTTAAAATGCTGGTCAAAGACAACATTCTTAAATCATCCAGAGCTCCTCAAAAGCCAGACAGAGGCATCCATTTCCCCCCACTCGCCCTGACTTTCAAAATTGCAGAAGCAGAGAGCCAAAGAAGCCCTAGCCATCCCATGCTTGTGCTCCCCTCCTGTCATAAAGAAGAGCTGGCCCTCCTGTAGAAGTTAACATTTATCATTCCAGGAGCTGCAGCCTTCACTGAGTCAGGCATCTGAAAAAGCACTAGGAACCTAGTGTGCAGAGTATCACTGACACACGAACACACTGCCCCACAGAGACAAGCAGGGTGGACAAGAGAGCCCATGTTAGAGAGGGGAGCCTCCAAAAGAAACTAAAAGAACAGAAGGGCATGTGTAAATAATGGGGATTTAGAGATTCTGAGTTAGATAACCCCAAGTCTGAGAGGACAACGTGATGGATAAACGAACTTTTTTTTTTCAAGTATGGTGAGGCCAATAATAAAATTTAAAGGCAATGTTAGAGATTACATGGCCCAGTCCCTCATTTTGGATATTAGGAAACAGAGCTGAAAGCACTCACACTGTTCATCGCCCCAAACCTAAGACCACAATCTAGACCTTCTGATTCAGGATCCAACATTCTTTCCAGTAATGCTGCACCAGTTAACGTAAAGGGTATCGGTTTCAAAGTCAGACAGGGCTAGGTGGATTCAACTTCAGGTTCTCCCACTGACTAGTCCCAGACTTCTGACCATGTCACAGTCTCTGGGAACCTCATGTTTTATCATCTGTAAAATGGTGACAAATCTATTACTTAGCTTATATTTCTACAGTTATGCTTTATAATACTAATGTTAAATACCCAGAACAAAGGTCAGCACATAGTTGGGATTTGATTAAATTTAGGTACTATTGTTCAATCATAGGTGGTTATGTAAGAAATGTTTGTGCATCATTCTATGTGGCCAAGCACTTCACTAGGTACTTTCAAAGACAGAGAGGGAAAAAAAAATCATTGCTCTCTCCAAGGTGCCTACAATCAGCATATTCATAAACAGGACTTTGACAGTATGATAAGAGGAACGAAACCGGAAGAAGAACTTAACTTGAACTTAAGGAAGTCGATTATACATTGAGATCAGATTATATGAATCAACGTAGAACAGTATTCAAAAAAAACCTTGATCCTAGGAATCTCAGAGCATTCCTTATTTGTACCATGGGAGAATTAGCTTTATCACGTGCTTTAAAAGGGCAGGTCTGAAATACATTTCTACCCTATAGTCACAAACTTAGGCAATGGCAAGCCCCAGCAAAAATTTCTCAGATAACTGAAAACCCGTAAAGGTAAGGTGCTGTCTTTTCAAACATGAAGTCAGTCACACCAAACTATCCAAAAATGAAAAATGAACCAGATGATGCCAAGTGTCACAAAGTGATCATAAACCCTCAAAGTAGAGTTTGCTAAATGAAGCGCACACTTGGACAGAATTTGCTGTGGTTACATTATAAGCGACATAAAATAGTGAAGTCATAAAAAATGTTGATCTCCTACTACTCTCCTCCGGGAGATCTGAGTCAGCCCAATGCTCTCAGTTTATGTAGAAGGTGTCTACACAGATGCTAGGAATGGATTTCATTCAAAGCATCAATAAATCTCTACTGTTGACTCTAAGGGGAGTACGCATGTGAGCTGCTACACATTTTGAAAAGCCGGTCCTAGGACTAAGCTCTGGGGCCGTTCTATACTGCAGCACTCCATCCGTACTGACTGCAGAGCATGCCTCAGGTTACAAACTTGAGACTCCCCCCACTTACGAGCCTTGGGGCTCTGGACTAGAAAGGTCAACTTCAAATCACTTTAGGTGGTAAGGTTTCCATTTGCCTGGTGGGGGTACTGAAGAATTAAGTGACTTCTTTACAAATCTATACCCAAAACAATAGACAGCTGGGGTGCCTGGGTGATGCAGTTGGTTGAGCAACCAATTCTTGGTTTTGGCTCAAGTCCTGATCTCAGTGTTATTGGGGTTGAGCCCCATGTCGGGCTCCATGCTGAGCATGGAGTCTGCCTGAGATTCTCTCTCCCTCTCCCTCTGCCTCTGGCTCTCCTGTTCAGGCTCGCCCTCATTCTCTCTCAAATAAATAAATAAATATTAAAAAAAAAAAAAAAAAGAGGCAGCTGATTTTAGGTTCTGTTTATTAAATCATGCCACTTCTTTAAAGTCTGTGAAAACAAACTAAAAAAACTAATGGTGATACATGTCAATTCCTGTATATAGTGACAGAATGAATCACTTGTCCTGTGTATGTTAAGCATGAAATCCTTTTTATCCTAGAAGGGCACGCTGAAGAAGTCCTGAAACACACCTGACTTCTCTAGGACATGCAGGTGGAGAAAGGAAATCTAACGGACGAGAGCTGCTGATCGAAATCACATATAAGGAAATGAACATCAAAGTAACAGCTCTGTCACCCATTGTCCTCTACTAGTCCTGTGACAACAGAGGTGGCTGTTTCTTTGTGGAATAATGAGTGGAGATGGTGCTCAGTGAGCACACTCAAGCACGGCCAGGCTGGGTCACCGTCTGTTTTATGAACTGCATCTGTTCTGACTGGTTGGTATTGCTGCCAGTCTAGTTTTCTTCAACTCCCAGAGAATGGGGGTTAATTAAAGCAGAAAGGGGCCAGGTAGCGGAAATGGCCCAGAGTGGGGACAGTGGCAAACTGGAGAACACATATCCCAGTTGAAGTAGATACCTACTCACTCAATCCCAGCTGGTTGAAGTCAGACAGGAAAATAAGCCCACTGTTGCCAGATTTTCTAATTTTTTTTTAGGAACAGCTAGAAACTCCCCCATTTTTTAAAAATATGAATTCCTAATTCAATCTTTAAAATGCTGTGTTTGCCCAAAAACATTTCGCTAGCTTGGATCAGGGATAAGAGCTACCAGTTTCCTATTGAAGGTTCTCAGGCTGTGATTGCTGGAAATAGTTCCAAACTACAGGTAAGTGTATAGATGGGATACACCGCCTGCATCCTGATGGCAGTAGTGTGTCATGGCCACAGGGTTTCAGCAATTTTGTATGAATCATAAATACAGTGCAAAAAGAACTTAAGTTCACTAAAAGCTTCCAAAGAACGGATAATTCTTTCACAAAGAAAACTTAAGATACAATTAGGAACATTTTTTTGCCTTTACTATTGTCAATCATATCTTGATTTTATTTTAACTGGGGATCACGGTCGCAATATACTTTTCCCCCTTCCATTTACTCTTCTCTTTTCCTTCTCCAACCTCTCCTTAGTTCGAGATATAAGATCATAGGACTTTTGTGGAGAGGACACAAGATAACATACGTAACATACTTAGAACAACGCAAGCACAGAGTAAGAACTCGGAAACAGTAAGAGCCTGCTGTTACTGTGGATATTATTTAGCTATCAAAGCCCTCACGGGGCTGGTCTAAAACCTGGTGAAGCCAATGTTAACTTACAACTGAGCTCTTAACACAAAACTTCTGCTCACAGAATCACTTCTGTGCCTACCCTCTTTAGCAATCTGTTTCTTAAATTAGTCCCTATTTCACTTCCTCTGAGACAGCTAAGAATCTTTTGCACGCCAGAACAAAGAAGAAGAGAGGTCTCTGTAGAGCATTTTGCAACAAAAGAGCTAAAGGCCTCCACCTCTCTTTTCCCCTCTAGGAGACAGAGATACTTTTCCATTTTTTGTTTATTTGTTTGTTTCTTTGAGAAATGGACTCATTCCCCTTTCCAAATTGCTGAAAACAAGCTGAATTTATACGCCACCTGATCTATTTAATAATCTTTTTTGCTATCTGTAATGGCAAATAATCCTATAATCCAATACAGTGTCTCAATTATTTTAAAAAGCACATTATCACTTATTGGAAAGAAGAATATTTGATCCACAAATTCATTAAATTAGCAAGTGATGAGTTAGCACTGAAAAAACACCAAGTTTTATTTTAATTTTGCTATTGTCCTTTAAGGTATGGGTCAACCCAGCCATCAGTAAACTAGAATCAGTGTCTGATTCAATATTTAGTTATTTGAAATTAAAACTCTACAACTTCCTGTCACAGGCACTGCAAGCAAAGACCAAACATTAAGGGAACGACAATTAGATAGTGGGAGGAAGTAAATAAGCCCTTAGTCTTTCTGGGATCAAGTCAGCAATTTCCAAGCATTCCTTGGGGATAGAGAATGGATGGCTCAGTACAACTCTGGCTCCTACTAGGGCCACTTCCCTAAGTGCCTTGATCTGTATGACATCGTATTGTGGGGATGTCCCAAGATGGATGGATACAAATGAATGAATGGGAGTAAGCCAAACGAAATAGTTTACAGTGTGCATAGGAAAAATAGGTTTTTAAAGACTTCTTACAAAGAATAAAAATCTAAATGCTCTATCTTGTTTCCTGCTTTTCAAATAAAACCAATATTTTCTCCAAGGTTATCATTTTCCCAGTCAAATGCACTTGCATTTCTTAAAAATAGGAATTGAATTATATTAAAAATGGAGCTCAGGTCTTCCCTCCCCAGGATAAATGCAGTGCCCACTGGCAGGTATCAGCCGCAGATGCTAAGTAACTATGGCAACAAAGGGGGAATATTTACTTCGGCACAGGAGAAAACGAAGTAGCAGTCTCATATAACCGGTTTGGTAGAATCAAAGAGATATACCTGTAGGTTTTCAATTTCTTCTTTGTGTTCCCTCTTCAAGTGTAAAATAGCAGCTTGGTATTCTGCAAGATCACAAAAGAAGCCAATTACAAAGAAGCACAAAATTATGCACAAAATTCAAGTGAGCATCTCCAAGGTGTCGGAGTCCCTCCTACAAGTAAACTAAATCAATAAATGCCGAGGTTTGACATTGACCTGACAAGAGATGTTGAAAATTGGGACAAGACCGGACAAGTAGCTCAGGATAGAAGGGAAATTTCCTTCCATTTGGCAAACACTGAATTATGAGAGGCCCCAGATTAAGCAGATAGGATAGGGTTAAAAAAAAAAAAAAAAGCATGATGAGTGTTCCAGATAAAGACTGGGTCAGGTGTTTGTCTTTAAGGAGGAGTTGGAAACTCAGGCAGCACTGAGAACAAATACAGACGTGTTAAGAGCAGACACACAGGAAATAAAACTTTGTATATATATATATTATATGTAATATATATATAATAAAGATCAGAGAACTTTATTTTTAACTGCTTAAAAAAAAAATCTCCATTTGAATGCAAGGCTAAGCAAGCACCCAGGGCCGATTTTAATCTTGAGATCACTTGAGAAAGTCAAGACCATTTGTCATTTGGATGAGATAATCTAGGGTGAGTTGAGGTTGAAAGGAGGACAAAAATAAATTTCTGATCCAATTTTAGCCTGGGTCTAATAATGTTTATTCCAACAAAAAGTCCCAAGAGTACACAAGAACTCCAGCCAACGACGAAAACGACCAGCCCGCTGGCTAAGCATGAAGCAGCTCAGACAACTCTACTTCCAGCAGGACAACTAAGTATGTGGGCTTTACAGAACTACACAGACTGGAGGACCACAAAGCAAAATGCTATGGGAAAACATTTTTGTGGGATAAGTTGTTTTCTTAACAATGTGTTTGGGATTGTGAGTGTGAGTACTAAAGAAGGAGATGCCATTTAAAAAATATATGAAAGGATAGACTATTGCTTCAAGCGGATTTCAGAAATCAGGCACGAAAACTCAGGAGTCAATTCAGAAATGGATGAGGGAAAGCTTTGGTAAAGCTGCAACAGGGCAGGAGTGGTGCTGTCATTATAAGTGGTCACACTGTTGTTCTTATGGGGAATGTCACACTAAGCTGTGAACCTGTCAGCAAGTCCCGTGCATTGTACATCCAAACCATACCTTGAATCAAACCACTGCTCACCATCCCCATACTCACCGGCCGCCACTATGGTCCAAACCACCACACTCTTCTCCTGGACCTCTACAATAACCTAGAAAGGTCACCGGCTTTGACTCTTACCACCACCCCCATACCCATTCTTCTCACAGCAGTTTGAATAATCTAGTAAAGGCATGAACCAGATTATGTCTCATCCCGGGCTTTCCAATGCACTTAGAGTGAAATCCAACTTGTTCCTGCAGCCCATAACAGCCTTCACAACCTGGCTTCTACATACCTCTCCCTGTCTTTGCCTTGTTCACTACAGACTAGGCACTCTGGCTTTCTTGCTATTCCTTGAACTTGTCAAGTTATTTTCTACCTTAAAATCTTTACTGATATTGGAGACAATGATATAAATTGTATTTGTTGAGCATTTACTATATATCAGGCATTATTTAAGTACTCCATATATATTGACTCCTTTTTCCTCCCACAATAACCCTATCATGTAGGTACATTATCCTCATTAATGATGAAGAAGTCGGTGCATTAAGAAGTTAAGCAGCTTTCTTAAGAAATTGCAGAGCTGGAAAACATACATAATTCAAGAGTGAATGTATAAACAAATTGTGGTATATCTATAGGATGGAATACTACTCGGAAATACTCAGAAATTACTACTGATACATACATCAACATAAATCAATCTCAAAGACATTGAGCAGAGTGAAAAAGTCTCAGAAATCTAATTATTATTTAATTCCATTTATATGACATTCTGGAAAAGATAAAAACCATAGGGATAAAAACAGATCAGAGCAGCAGTGGCCGGAGGTTGTGGGGGGGTTAGATTTGACTACAAGGGGGTAGCACACAAAGGAATTTTGGGGGTGATGTAACCTTTCTCTATCCTGATTACTGTGGAGGTTACATGAATTTGCATATGAGTTAAAACTCATGGAACTATGCACCAAAAAGAAAGTCAATTTTATAGTACGTTAATTTTTTTAAAATCTACATCAAATATTTTACTTTTAAATGTTTTCCCTAAGAGACTCAGCCTAACTCAAGAACACCTGTTACTACTATTTCTAGTCATTATTTTCCTAAGGGTACTAGAGGATGCAGTAAGGTAAGAAAAAAGAAAACATGGGTGCACACACACCTTTATATATAAAAATAAAGGAAAAAATTAAGCTATTATTCACTATGAGCATGTATGTAGAAAAATCCAAAAGACTGCCTGCAGATAACATATTGGAATATATGAGTTCAGTAAAGGTGCTGGATACAAAATCAGTATACAAAAATTCTGATACCAGCAACAGTTTCAAAAAGAAAACTTAACATTCACAGTACCCCTAAAAACACAAAGTACTTAGAAAAACCTCATAACTTTTTTTTAAAAGATTTTTTAATTTATTTATTTATTTGACACAGAGAGAGACAGCCAGCGAGAGAGGGAACCCAAGCAGGGGGAGTGGGAGAGGGAGAAGCAGGCTCTCAGTGGAGGAACAAGATGTGGGGCTCGATCCCAGAACGCCGGGATCACGCCCTGAGCCGAAGGCAGATGCTTAACGACTGCGCCATCCAGATGCCCCAAAACCTCATAAATGTTTAAGACCTCATGAGAAAACAGAAACATTACGTTGAAATGTATTACCAAGAAAGAGACAGAGAGTAACCCATGTTTTTGATAAGACTTAATACTGAGGAGATGTTAATTTTCCCAAGTTGATGTATTGATTCAGTGCAATCCTGTTAAACATTTCTAAGGGTTTGGGGTTTTTTTTTGAATAAGGAGTTCATTCTAAAATGTATATTGAAGCACAGATGTGCAAAAAGCCAATAAGAGCCAAGAAACTTGAAAATATAAAGACAACTTGCCTTACCATTTAATAAGAATTATTTTTAATGATCACAACATAATTAAAACAGCATAGTGCTGAAAGAGGGAAAACAGATAATAGAATAAAAGGCCCAGAAAGACACGGTGAATTCATGGTCAATTTATAGGACAGAAGTATCATGGGAGATCTTTGTTTATACTAAGAATGGTTTTTCTAATAATTATTGATGGGGAAATGTGGATATGCATATGGAAAAACGAAAACCGGATCGCAACTTTATACCAAATAATAACTTATTTTAAGTGTATTAAAAGCTAAATTGTAAAGAGCAAAACTACAAATGTTTAATAAGACAGCATAATATTTTTATAATTTCAGATTAAGAAAAAACTCAAAAAGATTTAAAAAGCATTACATATAAAGCAAAGAAAACCAAAAAATTCGACTACATTAAAATAAAGAACTTCTTTTCAATAAAATATGCCATAAAAAGAGGGAAAAGACAAGGCCGCAGATTGTGAAAATATACTCAAATAATCAAAGATCATGTGTGTGCGCACATGTGCGTGTATTTCCTATAAAACTACAGAAAATGAAAAATGGGTAAAAAAAATGTTAATAGGCACTCTAAAAAGACAACATACAAGTAACAATTATATTCAAAGGTGCTCATTCTCATTAGTAATCAGGAATATTGAAAGTGTGACAAAACTGAGTGCTGGTGAAGGTGTGGAACACTGGAATGCTCACATAATTATGGCAGGAGTGCAAACTGGCACAATCACTATGAAAAGTGTTTGCATTTTCTGGTAAAAGTTGAAGCTACTCATACCTCCCTACCCAGCAGTCCTTATCCTGGCTACACATAAAGGAAAACAATGATAAAAGGAAAGCAAATAGTAACAAAAGTGAGGATAATGGTGGGATCCAGGAGGAGACAAATTGCATTGGGTCATGATTGAGCAAGGTGGCATCATATGAGTGTTCAATGAAAAATTATTCTTTAACTTCCATGTGTGTTATGTCATTCTCTTTATGTATACCTGACATTGAAATGTAAGCAAAAAAAGAATAATCAAAAATCAATTCCAGGGGCGCCTGCGTGGCCTACTTGGTTAAACATCTCCCTTTGGCTCAGGTCATGATCCCAGGGTCCTGGGATCGAGCCCCACATTGGGCTCCCTGCTCAGCTGGGAGCCTGCTTCTCCCTCTCCCTCGCCTCCTGCTCCCCCTGCTTGTGTTCTCTCCCTCTCTCTCTGACAAATAAATAAAATCTTAATAAAAAAAAAATATCAGGGGCGCCTGGGTGGCACAGCGGTTAAGCATCTGCCTTTGGCTCAGGGCGTGATCCCGGAGTTCTGGGATCGAGCCCCGCATCAGGCTCCTCCGCTATGAGCCTGCTTCTTCCTCTCCCACCCCCCCTGCCTGTGTTCCCTCTCTCGCTGGCTGTCTCTATCTCTGTCGGATAAATAAATAAAATCTTTAAAAAAAAAAATATCAATACAGGCCTTTACAAAGCAGGCAAATTGTAGCTAACCCAACCTTCTTACAAAACTGATACTCCTTGGAAATAACATCTACATTCTAAATAGAAATTACACGTAGAATAAATTTTGAAATGATTCATTTTGTGTAAACTGTACCTGTAAGGGTGTGACAGATAGAGTTATGACTAATTTACAGATTGATGAAGGAGACCATTGCAAAGCTAACACCCAGCACATCATGATTCATCTCTTCTTCAAATAGTTTTGCCCATGGTCCCAGTGTAACAAAGGACACACCCCCACAACTGAGAAGGATGACAAGATGGAATCTGCGGGCAACATGTAGAAGGGAGAAGAGTTCGTGCCTTCCCTGGTGGAACGCTCATGCCATGGTTCACAGAGAATGCTAAGAGAATATAAAGGTTACAGAATAGTGACTCTAAGCTAGGTTGGTGGTTTCCAAATAGGTCTTGTTAGTGGCAGTCCCCTCCCTTCATGTTTTCTAAGTTTGCAAATGCAAGAGGAGAGCCCCTGTCTCTTGAAGGTGCGAGTGGTGAGGCAGAGGTCTCAACACTAAGGATGTTTTCGTTTGTTAAAAAAAGAATTTCACCCTGGTATTCAGTAGCTCTGGCAATAATGCATGAAAGGGAGAAATCAAGATTTTGAGTATCAGGGCGTGAAAAGGGCAGACCACTTTGAAGCTACATTAGCCCCAAAGGAAATTAACAAAGAAATTCAATTAATCTAGCCCCCAGAAAAGAAACTTCGAGAATACCTTTTAAGAAAATAACATATTGGGGCGCCTGGGTGGCACAGCGGTTAAGCGTCTGCCTTTGGCTCAGGCTGTGATCCCGGCGTTGTGGGATCGAGCCCCACATCAGGCTCCTCCGCTATGAGCCTGCTTCTTCCTCTCCCACTCCCCCTGCCTGTGTTCCCTCTCTCGCTGGCTGCCTCTATCTCTGTCGAATAAATAAATAAATAAAAAATCTTAAAAAAAAAAAAAAGAAAATAACATATTATATGAAAAGACAGAAATAGGAAAAGTATACTGACCAGCAGGATTCAACATTTTGGGGAAAAATATGTAAGGACTTCCCTTCCTCAAAATAAAACTCTTTCTAGTCAAGTACTTAATCTAATTGGTACATATCCCTTTTGTAGCATAACTTTTTTTTTTTTTAATCAGCTCACAACAAAAGGGCGTTTCTGCCAGGTATCATTAGAGCCTGTGTCTTCCCATTCACCAAGAGCAAAGCTGAAGGTGGTCTTACTAACATGGGGAGCCATGTAGTAACCGGAGCTACAGTTCGCACTGAGTTTCTCCTAATTATATACGGATACAGGTAACACTGAGTGCTCTTTCTCAGGAACTGTTCTCAGCACCCTACGAAGATTAATATTTGCCATCCTCACATCAACTTACAAGGTGGATTCTGCGTCATCCCAACATCCACTTTACAGATAAGGAAACCAAGGTACACAGGTTGAACAACTTGCCCCAAAACACATGCTAGTAAGTGCCAACAAATTCACTCAGGCCCAAAGAACCTGTGATTTTTACCCTGTAGGGTTTGTTGTTCGCTACTGCTGTTCTTATGGTTGAGTAAGCTACAGGTATAATCCACACTCAAAGTTCCTAAGCACTTCAAGGTTGCTGGCTTCACCCAATCACTCGAACCATTAGTAAACTCAGTAAATCCTTTCCATAACTCTTTAAAAGGGGTCTGGGGTATTATTAATCCCAGGGAGGTTCCATGAGCCTGCGGTTAACATGAACAGTGTGAGTTACAATGGCTGGTCCCATCAAGTTATGTGACTATGATTCATCTATTTTCTCGATGGGGACTTCCAGAACTACAGTCACCAGTTTGTGGTCGTGTCTGGTTTTCATTTATACTCTCTCACACATATCCAAGTCCCTCCCTTCCCCTACACACACACACACACACACACACACACACTCACACACTCACCCCACTGGCAGAAATGGATTATGCACACAGATGGGGAATTAGAGAATTCCTATTTCCCTAATGGATGAGAACCATGGCTCTCCTCCTGCTCACAGATTCTAATTTGCACTGCCTTTGCCTTTCATTGGCTTTACTCATTGCCTCACGTTGCTACACACAGGTTTAAGCACATACCTTCAATCTTAAAGGCCAAGGGTGCTTCCTCTGAATTATACTTGGAGAATATTCAGTCCGTGTGCCCAAAGTTTTGCACACACACCAGTATGGTCCGTTCTTTCCTTCCTTCCTTCTTTCTTTCTTTCTTTCTTTCTTTCTTTCTTTCTTTCTTTCTTTCTTTCTTTCTTTCTTTTTGTAACAGACAGCTGAACTTTAACAGTTGAATATTTATTTTAATGTATGTTAGGGGGAAAAATCAAACTAGCACAGAAAACCCATGACCTCATGAATATTACTGTTATAAGATAACTGTTGATTGAAGTTTAGTCCCTGGAACTAAAGAGCACCTGGAACTTCTTAGAAATGCTAATTCTCAGACCCACCCTAGACTTAATAAGAAACTTGGACGCTTTAATAAGGCTCCCAAGTGATTATGATGCGTTCTAAAGTTTGAGAACCAGGGCTTTTGAAGTTAAGGTTACTTTTATTCATGCAAAAAGCCCCACACAACCCAAAAAAGTTAAAAAGTTTTAAAATAGTAAGAATGTATAAATATATGCTCCAAATCATGGGGCTGGTACATAAGAGATGTCATTTGGGAAAACATAGTAATTACTGACAAATGAATATACATTCAAACAAAGTTATCCATGAACAAATGCAGAAACTTTCTCCAACTACCTCTAATATTAATGAAAATGGTGCTGGTCATAGAAGGCAAAATAACAGACAATTCACCTCAATGCCTAAGAATAAAATCAAATTTGAGCTCTCCTATTTATTTATTTATTTTTTAAAGATTTATTTTATTTCTTTGAGAAAGAGAGAGCATGAACAAGTGGCAGGAGGGGCAGAGGGAGAGGAAGAATCTCAAGCGGACTTCAAACTGAGCGCAGAGTCCAACATGGGGCTCGATCTTACAGCCTTGAAATCACGACCCCAGCCGAAATCAAGAGTCGGACACTTAACGGACTGAGCCACCTAGGTGCTCCTGAGCTCTCATATTGAATATGCTTAAGAGGGTGAAGTATATGGCCTGCTCTTGGTACACAGTAGGTCCTCTAGATCTGTTTCCTCGCAGGTGCCTATAAACAATGCGGTAATGGTACAGTTTGGGAAAGGGACAGCTGCCTTGGTATCCATGAGCAACAATCGAGGAAGATTCAAAGTCAGTGAAGTCCAGAGAAAAGTGGGGTATAATCAAAGTCAACAGCTGCCAGCAGGTCTATCACCTGAAATGTCAACACAACACTTCTGTATCAGTGGGCTTTCAACAATCACAGTATAAGCATATAAGGAGCCCAACCATTTTTTTTGATGTTGGACTCTGATAGCACCTGTCCCTCTTCCCCTCTGCTCCACATTTGGACAATTTAAATACAAACCCTTTGACACTAAGCAGGAAATTAGAACTCCACAAGCCACTGCCCACAAGTGGGGACCCTCAGCCCAACCTTATCCCCTAAACACCATAAAACCCCAAGCCAGTCTCCTTCCTTTCCTCTTTCAAGGCATTTTCCAGGCAGTTTCAGAGGTCCGCCCTGCTCTCCCCAGAAGTCTCCTTATTTTAGTAAATAAACCTTTTCAGGCCCCTTTTGTGTGTGGTGTTCGTGTGTAGTCATCAATCTTAACATCTGAATCTAATTTGGATAGAGACCCATCCTGTCTCTTCAAAAAGGATGAGGCCAGGGGCGCCTGGATGGCTCAGTTGGTTAAGGGTCTGCCTTTGGCTCAGGTCATGATCCCAGGGTCCTGGGATCGAGTCCTGCATTGGGCTCCTTGCTCAGTGGGGAGTCTGTCTCTGCCCCTCCCCTCCACTCATGCTCCCTCTCTAGCTCTCTCTCTCCTCTCTCAAATAAATAAATAAATAAATAAAATCCTTAAAAAAAAGGATGAGGCCACTTAGAAGTTATATGAATAATCAATGAGTGTAGCTATATTTTGTTCTATATATGTATAAAAAGGAGATGACTAGTTTCCATTATCAGAAAAATACACGATTGGAAAACAACTGGCAGAAATCCCATGAGTTTAGGACTTATCTTTCAATCTCTCTCCTTGGTTAAGAACATTAAGGATTTTCTCAGGCAGAAAGAGAAAGACGTCAGTATTAAAAAATGGGGGAAATACCCCAACTCTCCAAGCCCACCTGTTTCTCGCTAAACCCAGTAGCTCTTACACTCATGTGTTTCCTAGCTGCACAAGCCAGGCACTGTACTGGGCAGCGGGTGTAAGACAATGAAGAGCACGCATTTCCACCTTGCTTCTCAAGGTGCGCCTCTTTGAAATGTCTTAGAAGCTCCTTGCACTTACACTTGAAGTATTAACACATTAAGCTTTTGTTTTCTTAAAAAAGATTTGACTTCATTCAATTATTTGACATGGAGTTGTCAAAGGCTGGAACACTGCTCGGCAAATATTCATCCTCCATTTCCACCTCCCCTTCCCGCTTGGGGTCCAGAGTACCTCCTGGGGCTTCTGGCTTTGGCTAGTGCAATGCGAACGGACACAATATAAGGAAAGGATTTGAATTTGCTTGCACGCAGTTTGGCTTGCCTCTTTCACTCCTGCTCTTTTGCAAAAGAAGAATGTACCGTAGTAGCCACTGCCCAGTCAGCCTGGGTTCCCTGGTGTAGACCTATGCCCTAGTCAGGATTGAACAGCCAAGTCTGTCTGCGCACAGTGTGAAACAGCCCAGCCTGGCTCAACTGAACCACAGATGACCTTGACATCTATGCAAAGAAATGCTTGTTAGTGAAAACTACTAGGTTTTAGTGTGGTTTGTTGCATAGCATTATTGCAGTAATAGCTGGTAAATATGCTAAGTTTCCAGCCAAGTTTATGATGTGGAGATTCATCCTATTTTAACTGGGATGGAGTCTCACTCACCAATATAGACAGAAAAGGGCTTAGGGGAAGAGGATAAACTGGAAGGGGGCAGGGATGGTCAAGGTATGTATATCCTTTAATACTCAGCAATTGAGTCTTCATGTCCTGAGGTGATGGTATAAAATAGGTACAAAGGTCAGCAAATTCATGGCTATGTGTCTTTGACTTGACCCAGATGCCCAAGGTAAATATGCAGGGCCAGGCCCCACGTGACAAACAGCTTACCATGGGACATCCATTACATGAAATTCTAGCTGCCCAGGCTAGGTAACTAACCTTTTTGTGGGATCCTCGTCTGTCACCCTTATTTTCTATCCTGTTAAAGGAGAGATGCTAAATGGCTTAGAATTCCGGGAACATAAGCTCCCTAAGACTTGTATGTCCTTTTCTATCCGTGTAGCATTTAAAAGCCAAGTAACAAACCTACAGAGGAACACGCTTGTCAGAATAAAATTTAGGCTACGGCTGAAAGTACCTGATGATTACCATTAGGTGGCAGTCACAATACTTCATATTTAAACTTGAACCTTGCTACCAGTGGCAATAGTAACACCTGAAGGGTTCCTTAGCCGTGGGGAGGTGGGGACAGAGGAGGGTGGACCAGAGCTATGAAATGAACACTTTCCTTTATTATGAAAGATGGACTAGTGTGGATATGGTAATGACAGGAGAAAAATCGGAACAAGTAAGGGTACTTCCAACCACGTTTCCAAGAAGTTAAGTGACCCAATAGACCTCCAGGTGTTACAGGTTCACATTTTTTTAGTCCCCCCTAAGCCTGCTTAATAATTAAATCTAAGACCTAAAGCAAGGAAGTTAGAAGTCACAGGTGAGAACCAAAATAGAATAACATCTTGGAGAAACAGAAATGGAACGGAACAGCCAAGTGGTGCTTTGGACCCGAAGCTCTGGGCCTGCTGTGCCCCAGTTCCAGAGCCGGGCAGGATGGCCCAGAGTTAGGTTTCTGCTGAAAGGGCCCCCTGTGGAGCAGAAAACCAGGGCTAGTCTTGCTGCTAAGAAAAAAGGAGAGGAGCGCCTCGGTGGCACAGTTGGTTACATGCCTGACTCTTGGTTTCTGCTTGGGTCCTGATCTCAAGGGGGTGAGATGGAACCCCACATCGGGTTCCGTGCTCAGCATGGAGTCTGCTTGGGATTCTCTCTCCTTCTCCTTCTGCCCCTCCTCACTGTGCTCACATGTTCTCTCTCAAATAAATAAATCTTTACAAAAAAAAAAAAAAAGGAGGAAAGAAAAAGAAAAGGAAAAGGGAGAGAGGAGGGGTTCCCAGATAGGAAGAAATAGGTAAAAGGAAGAAGTAAGAAGTTGCTGCCAACGGCTGTCTAGGGGCCTGAACTGGAGGACACCGACAGGGATTAAGACCAAAACTCCACCCCTGTCCACTCCTGTCCCCAGTGAATAGATCTGGAACATCCATATCACCACCTTGGACGGGGAACCCCAAACGCCACTGGTACGCCCAGCTTCTGATCTGGGGGCCTCGCAAGGACCAGGTGAGACAACTGCGAAATAGACAAGTGTAAAAGGGGAGGGAAGGCCTTTCTTTTCTTTTTTTTTCTTTTAAAGCAACCTACAGATCAAGACCCTTCCAACCAAGCTGCCAGTACATGTGAAGAAAGCTAAATGTCAACATAGGCAACAAAATCAAATATTGACATGTGAAATCACACAATACAAATTTTAAATATTAAACATGTTACAAGTATTCTAGTCATGTTTAGAATCTTCACCAAGATAAATAACAACCATTATAAAATGTCACAGCACACTATGAAAAAAAAAAGAGTATTAGGTAACTAGAGAATTTATAAATATTTTTTTTAAGATTTTATTTATTTATTTGAGAGAGAGAGACAGTCAGCGAGAGAGGGAACACAAGCAGGGGAGTGGGAGAGGAAGAAGCAGGCTCATAGCAGAGGAGCCTGACGTGGGGCTCGATCCCAGACTCCGGGGTCATGCCCTGAGCCGAAGGCAGACGCTTAACGACTGCGCCACCCAGGCGCCTGGAGAATTTATAAATATTATACATGCAAGGTATACTCATTGAAATTAAAAGTTTAAGAGCTGGATAAGCTGGCACAGTGAAGGAAAATATTGTGAATAAAGGATAACACTGAATAATTAACTAAAAAGTCAGCATGGAACAAGACAAGGATAATAAGAAAGTCATAATGGAGGAACTCTGGCATTGGTACAAAGACAACAAAATAGACCATATAAAATAGGAAATAAAGTCTATAAATAGAGCCACTCACATATGGAAACTGGATGTGTGATTGGAAGGTATACTGAAACTTGTGGAGAAAGGACAAATTATTTGTAAATTAAAATATAAGACGTAGTCATACTTCAAACCATACACAAGAATCAACTCCAGGGGATTAAAAATCTAAATGTGGGAAGCATAAGAGTCAAAACTTTGGAAGAATCTTAGAGTATCATTATGAAATTGGGGTTCAGAAAAAAATTTTTTTACAAGAGGAAAACAAATTCAGTTGCATTAAAATTACCAAAGTGACGTGTATTAAAAGAAGTCATTAGAAAGCGATAAGCTATATACATAGATAAGACATTTGCAAAGTATATGATTAACAGAAGATTGGCATCTTGGACAAACAAGTACCAGAAAGAAATAAGAAGAGAAGCAACCAATAAAAAATAAAATAAAATAAATAAGCAAATGGACAGTAAATTCATGGAAGAGGAAATCCAAACGAGCAATTTATTATATGCTAATAAACATATAAAAGAACAAACTCAGTTGTCTTCAAGACAATGTAAATTGAAACTACAGTGGGAGACTATGTCACACACACCAGATTTGGAATTGTTAAAAAGTGTGCTAATACTAACCGCTGGTGAGAAAGAAGAATGAGAATTCCACGCACTGCTAATGGGAGTATTAACTGCTACAGTCACTCTAAGGATCGTTTTGTCAATATTAAATTTACAGGTGTATCAACAAAGCCAAAAATTCTACCTCAAGTTTACCCTGGGTGAAGCATTCACATATGAACACAAGTGGTAAAAAGAACATTTACAGAAGCACTGTTCCTAAACCATGAAAAATGGGAAAAAATTTAAATTTCTATCAACGATACAGATAAGCAAATATTGAGTAATGTATTCAAAGTGATACTACGCAGACACTGAAATGAATGAACTAGAGCTATACATACTGACACAGATTCTCTAACAAATAATTCTGGGGGAAAAGTCACGAAAAATGCACATAGTGGGATGCCGTTTTTATAGACTTTTAAAACACATAACCATTTTATATATTGTTTGGGGATTTTATACCCAAGTATAAGGAAGTGCTTGGGATTAATAAACAATTTCACCTAAGCGGATGATGAAAGGGCATACGAAATGCTTCAAGTGCATTTGCAATGTTTTATTTCTTAAGTTACGTGGTGAGTATTATCATGACCTTGAAAGGGGGCGCCTGGGAGGTTCAGTCGGTTAAGCATCTGCCTTGGGCTCAGGTCATGATCCCGGGGTCCTGGGATAGAGCCCCACATTGGTCTCCCTGATCAGCAAGGAGCCTGCTTCTCCCTCTCCTCCCCGCTCATGTTCTCTGTCACTATCTCTGTCTCTGTGTCTCTCTCTCAAATAAAATCTTAAAAAAAAAATCATGACCTTGAATGCAACTAACATTAAAATATATAAAATACATAAAATATATAAAATATAGAAATATATAAAATACATAAAATATATAAAATATAGAAAGCAAAACCTTAAAATGTATAAAGCAAAAACTGACGGAAATAAGTAAAATAGGAAATAATTAATACTCCTCTATCATAAATTGATAAAGCAAATAAAAACACCAACTGATACCGTTAACAACCCTATTATATATAACCCAGAGCCCAACAGATTGACAATATGCATCCTTTTTAGGGACATATATTTGCAAAAGTTAATGATTCATCTTGAAAATCTCTTTAAAACTTCAAAGGAATGCTATCATACAGACCATGTTCTCTTTAAAAATAAAACAAAAATTAGCAAAGCTAATTCAGTGACTTGTGAAAATAAACCATGCAACTATGCAGAGTTTATTCTAAGAATGCAAGAGTTATATATCATCTGAAAATTTATCAGTGATATCTACCACAATATACTAAAGGAGAAACACCATATCTCAAAATCTCAAAACAATACAGAACAACACAGAAAAATATCTTAATAAAGCTCAACATTCATTCTTGATTTTAAAAAGAAAAAACAAAACTGTAACTCTTTATTAATTTAGAATAGAAAGGAATCAAACTCATGATATCTGTCAAGAACTTTCAGCAACCTTCAAATATAATAATGAAGCTTCAGGAAGCAAGATAAAGAATGCCCATTGTCACCGTTATTTTCCTACATTATGCTAGAGGCCTGGGACAAGGCAGGAAGAAACTAGATGTAGGAATTAGAAGAGTCAAAACTGGTATTATTTATAATAATATAATTGTCAAAATTTATACAGTGATACTGTTTGTACAGGGGTTAGAAAACCCATGCTACTCATTGCCTAGGAGCACCGAGATGTGACGAATTGTGAATGGCATCTCCTACAGCTCTGCATTGTGGTGGCCCCACACCAACTTCGGGAACGGGGCCATCTCTAGGGAGATAAGCAGAGAAACTGGATTAAGGAGGATTACAAAAGGGGCCTCAACACTGGCTTTTAAACGTCTGAAGAAATTATGGCAAAATGTTTAGATATAGATGGTATACAAATATATATACTTCCTGATATTTTTCTATTAGTTTGCAATGATTCAGGATTCAGGACTGTCTTCTATAAATAATGATGGCTATCTCCAAAATTCATAGTATAGACTATGTGCACATAAGACGGAGTTTTGCTTTACAGTCAGTGAGAAAAATTGTCTCCCTCAAACAGAATGAATATACGAAGAACTAGTAAGAGGACACGGACACACACACACACACTCTTCCTCTCTCCCTCTCTTCAGGTGGCACACATAAGCATTCGTTGACTTGATGGAAAACTTTGGGAGAAGTTCCAGCTTGTGCCTCCATTCAACTGACAGAGCCCTTTATTTAAGGCCAACAAAAAAAACCTCAGGAGAGGGAGGTGAAGGTCAGTCTCTGGAGAGGCAGGTGAAAGCTAGCCAGCTGTAACTTGATTGAGAGTGGAATTTTCTAGTAAACCAGGCCAGACAAGTACCCAGGAGGCCAGGCCACCTGCCCAGGTTTCTAAGGGAGACAGGACACTTGGGTCTCCCAAATGGTGGAAAAGTACTCAAATACAACACACTGCACCTGCCACAGGGCTTACTGCCCGGAAGTAGAAGGTCTTA
This sequence comes from Ursus maritimus, assembly GCF_017311325.1. Taxonomy (NCBI): domain Eukaryota; kingdom Metazoa; phylum Chordata; class Mammalia; order Carnivora; family Ursidae; genus Ursus; species Ursus maritimus. The sequence goes on along the minus strand of NW_024426119.1, from coordinate 1,493,053 downwards.
AATCGCATCACTTCTATCATTCAGAATTTAAGCACTGATTTTATTTTATTTATTTATTGTGTGTGTGTGTGTGTGTGTGTGTGTGTGTGTGTGTGTGTGGCTCTTTTCAAGCCTCCATCTCTCAGTCCTAACACCAAAGATGGGAAAACCTATCAGACACAGAGGAAGACAGCAGAGTAAGAGTTTGGGTTGGACAACTAAGCCACAGCTTCTCTGCAGAAATACGCTGAGAGGCAAGGTCACATCAAGGAGGCCCAGCCCAGAAAAACTAGACAGTGCTCTGGCCCTCCATCCAGCCCACACCTCCATGGATTTGCCAGATTTAGAAAATAAAAATACAGGATACTCAGATGTGAACCTCAGATAAACAACAGATAACTTCTTTAGTGTGTCCCACGTAATATTTAAGACCTATTTATACGAGGTAATTATTCATTGTTTTTCAGAAGTTCACATTTAACTGGACAACCTATATTTTATCTGGCAATCCGACTTTAGGATCTCTAAGCATTCTTCGTGGGGACTGTATTCAAAGGGCCAGGAATGTATAAATATTGGGAGAACGTGCATGCACACGGGTGGAAACTGGCATGCCAGTCTTGTCACCAGCCAGAAACACTGGTTCTAGACAGTTCAGTCTAGCATGTCTTTTTAAAAGTCTTCTGGATATTGTCTTAGTTTCACAATGATAGTTTTAGTTTAGTTTTTCCCCAAGCAGTCTGATCTTTTCAGATAATTTCTCACCAAAAGTTGTGATGAAGTCAACTATCAAGTTTTCAAAGTGAACAGAATAACATAGTAAAACAGAGACACAAACACACACACATATATATACATACGCCCACACACACAAACACACACATCACCCACTTTCCCTTCATGTAGAGACTTCAGAATACTACTGACAACAGCATATGAAGAGAAGCCTACACTCCTTCACAGGCAGAATACAGTCACTACTGAGAGGTTATAACACACGTTCGAAAATCGGTCACGTGCAGCTGACCACCTCTGATCTTGCTGCATTGTTACTAAAGTAAAAATCAGCACAGATAAACAGGAGATACAACCAGCTCACTTGGGAATGCCAAAATTCTTCATCGGCCAACCAGTTTAATCCCCTTATTCAGTGCTTCTCAGCTTTGGCTACGTAATAGAATCAGCTAATATGTAGGTGGCTTGAAGACTACTTACGCATGGATCCCAGCCCAGAGACAGAGTAAATTGGTATGAGACGCACGTTGGGCACTAGGATTAACAGCACTCCAAGAGATTCTAATATCCAGCCAAGCTGGAGAACCATGGTATTTGTGAGTTTATCCCCAAACAATGATGTCTAGTGAGGCTAGAAAATGACACATATATCTCTACTGTAAAAAGTATACTCCTCCATTGGCTGCTACCTCCAAGCTCTCCTCTATCCAAGCTAACGAGACCACGAAAGCTAACTCTGCATTGAGCCAAGAGCCATTATATAGGAAGTGGGTTCTTCCTTGCTGGACTGTAGTTCCCCTGAAATTCTAGCACCCAGAAACAATGCTCAAATGTTGGGAATACACAGAAGGGATGGCAGATGGGAAAAAATAAGCATAAAAAAGGCAAGATCTTTTAGGCAGTCCCACTTAACTGGTAAATCCCAATGTAACCTGCCAGATTATCGTTTAGAAATGCACCATCTGGGCAGCGTGAGAAGGTATCAGCTCATTTCATAGCAATGCTTAGCTCAGTCTGGCAGCAAAGCTTCCAGGGCTGCAATGCCAACACACCCCTACCCACTCTTCAGGTAGGACCTGGTCAGGAAACACATCTTTCTTCCCCAAAACCCCAGTCTGAGATTCAAGGCCAGGTCTTTTTTTTTTAAGATTTTATGTATGTATGAGAGAGAGCATGAGAGCACAAGCTCGCATGCACAGGCGTGCCAGCTGGGGGAGCAGCAGGGGGGAAGGGAGAGGGAGGGGGAAGGAATCTCAAGCAGACTCATGCTGAGCATGGGGTCCTACATGGGGCTCATCTCATGACCCTGAGACCATGAACCAAGCTGAAACTAAGAGTCAGAAGCTTAACTGACTGAGCCACCCAGGTGTCCCAAGGCCAAGTCTTCATTAACTATTAACAGAAACAAGACAGTCCTTGAGTTTCTCCTCCTTCCTATCAGTAGAAGCATAGGTCAAACCATAAGAAATAATTTTCACAAACTCAAAAATAATATAAAAAAAGGATAAATTTACCATCACAAAATGTAACAAGTCTTCCAAGTTTTTATGACAGGTGAGAATTTTTATGATTTACCTAACGAAATGATGTCATCAGAAGTCATCTATTTCTGCAAATTAAAGCTAGTTTTAAAAGACATATACAACTTAAATCATAAAATCACAGAATCTTAAAGACAGACTCTCAGAAGTCACTTAGGCTAGCCCCCTCCCTCGGAGTACATAGAGAAACTAACACCCAAATAAAATGACTCATTTGCCATACAGCATAGAGAACGTCAATCAGCAGGCGAAAACACACTTTATGACTAAGGGGGAGAAAAGTCACATGGCCATTCAGGAGAACACAGGTTTCCTGACTACTTTTCTTTTTTTTTTTTTTTTTAAGATTTTTATTTATTTATTTGAGAGAGAGAGTGTGCGTGCACAAGTGGCGGGGGGGGGGCGGCAGGCAGAGGGAGAAGCAGGCTCCTCACCGAGCAAGAAGCCCGATGTGGGGTTCGATCCCAGGACCCCAAGATCATGACCCTAGCCAAAGGCAGACACTTAACCGACTGAGCCACCCAGGCACCCCCTCGTGACTGCTTCTAATATGGTTTTTCCCATACGCGGAAGCCTCATTACAGCTTTGAAATGAAGTGAAACGTTCAGAATAAAGGGAGAGGAAAGAATTAGAGGTTGTGAAGGAGGTGGAAAATATCTGCAGCAGCAGCTACTACAAACAGAAGAGCACAGACCAGGAACGTGTATCAGAGCTACTGGACAGCGTGGAGGTCCTGCTTGTCATCAGAGACCACAGTCACAGTGGCAGAGCCTGGAGAGTCAGTTATATCATTTTCTCCAACAGCTTCTGCCATCCAGGTAGAAGTAGGAAGAAACAAATATTTGAATCTCTCCAGGGCTGGGGTTTAGTCAGGTGCGTGCTGCTAATGGTGATTGGTGAGGAAATCAAGGACATCCCCAAGAACGTGACTGAAGGGAGAGAATCTCAATGCCTTAAGAAGGAAGTGAAGGCAGGAGAGGCCAACAGACATGAAGAAAGATGTTTGGAGTCAAGCCCGTGAGAAAGAGAAGGGATCTGTGTTTTCGGAGAACTGAGGGGAAAGCTGGAATGACAGAAGGTGGTGGGCAGAAATGGAGATGTTATAATTCAGTTTCAAAATTAAAGCTCTCTCAAATAAAAATAAGGTCCAGGATATAGAGTATAGCTGACTGCAGTGGCAAAGAATCCCACCAGAAGGGTGGAAAGGCCAGGATTGGAAATGGGTTGTCCACATGGTCATGAAAGGGAAGTAGAGGGTATGACCTGGGAGGTCAAGGGACGAGCATCACAAGAAAAGTAGTCTTAAATATCCCTGAGGTCCCAAAGGACCAAAAGACCATCTGACTCTTTGTGGGTTGATATTCTGATTTATTTGGATTTTTGTTTTGCTTTTAAGAGCTCTCACAGTACAAGGATAAGGAACGTGGAAGGAAAATATCCTTATGGGTTTAGTGGAATCATTAGGATCTGGTTCTGATTATAAAACCAAATAAATGGTAACACTTATACAGCATTTTCTATTACCAAGCCATGTTTAATGATTTACTAGTACACATATTTCCTTAAACACAAGACATCCATTCATTTCTAAGATTCATCAGTATTTACATACCACTAAGAAAGAAGAAAATGCTATCAATAATAATTGTAAAATGTCATCAACTGTAAAATACACCTTAATTTCAGAACTGGAAAATGTGTATCATACATTAGGTGAAATGTATCTTTTTTTTTTTTTTTAAGATTTTATTTATTTATTTGACAGAGCGAGTGAGAGAGCACAAGCAAGAGGAGCAGCAGAGAGAGAGGGAGAGGCAGGCTGCCTGCTAAGCAGGGAGCCCGATGTGGGGCTCGATCCCAGGACCCTGGGATCATGACCTGAGCCGAAGGCAGACACTTAACCGACTGAGCCACCCAGGCGCCCCACGAAATGTATCTTTAACTCGATCGGCATAAAAGTTTTACGCGGGAGGTACTGTTATTATTACCCCCATATTAGAGATAAACCAAGACAAAGATGAAGTACTTGCCCACGCTCCCGTAGGTAATAAGGAATACAGCCAGGATTTGAACCAGAAACCCTGGTGACAGAATCCACTCTTAGCCCTATCCCAGCTCAAGAGATATTCATTGAAGAGGACAAAAAACATCATGATACACCAACCTAAGCTTTCTGCCATCATTACCAGAAGGAGCCAACGTCATGGAGTATCTGTTGCTGGTACAGCCTGAGGACATGGACTTGCTTAGAGAGGATTCACATTCCGCAGAGCAGGTCTGACTCAGGCCCGGTCCTCTCCAGGAGATCCACCCCAATTAGCGGCTTCCTGAAAGCCCTTGCTCATGGCACCAACTCATCCTCACACGTCCACAGTTTTTTCCCTGGGGCCATTACTCTATCCACTCTTCCTCAGCAACATTTATTCTACCCTCTTCCAACTGTCATCATGTGCTTCATTTCATGAAAGTGATTCCCGGAGCCACACTCGTGGCTGTTCCTCATAGAGAAGCCACAGCTGAACAAGCACCCATATGCCCCCAGCCATCCAGCCTCCGCCATCTCCATCCCCTTTGGCTCTCCCAACCAATAAGCTGGAAGCAGGCCCATGAACCCATGCATTCCCTTTACAGCTCACTGCCCCAGTTGCTGGGGGAACAGATGTCACAGAAATACAAAGTCAGAGTCACTGTTGCCATGTCTTATAAACATACTAACAAGTGTCCAACCTTGCTGGTAATCAAAGAAATATTAACAAAGCTCAAGATATCATTTTTGTCCCTCATTTGAAAAACACTTTTAAATCAGGAAACCTAATGCTGTCTAAAAAGCAATAAATACAATCATAAAGTACTGCCCTCATCATTATCAACAAAAAATTCCTGCTCCTAGAATTATTGTTAGTATCAACACTTACGACTATCTTCTATGAACCAGGCAATGTATTATGCATTTTATCTTACTTTTTCTAATCTTTAGAGGTAGAGAGTACAATGTGTCATTTTGAAGGACACAGAAGGTCACTGATTAAGAAAGAAAAATGGGTACTACCTTTTGGAAGGTCAATCTAGCAATAGGTATGATTGTGATTGAGAGATCAGACCCTAGATCCAGAAGGCCTGGCTTGAATTCTAGCTCTGCCGCTCATAAGCAGTAGGACCTGGGTCAAATTATTTCACCTTCTGTGCCTTTGTTTCCTCATCTGTAAAAAGGGGATAATGAAGATTCCTCCTTGACAAGGTGGTTGAGAAGATGAGAGTTAACATTTGCACAGTGCTTAGAGCAGCACCTGGCACACAGGAATATATTTTTAGCTCTTATTACAATTATTATTATTTCATCTTTACTCTTAACTGCTAACTTTGCTTCCTGCTTCACTGACTAAACTGAAGCCATTACAAGAACTCCCACATCCTCCCGCCTAGCAGCAGGGATACCCACCTTCTCTGCCCTCGTGTGTATTACTGGAGAGGATTTTCCACACTCCTATCAAAGCCAGCCTCTCTCCTAGTACACAAGACTTCTACCCTATTCACCAGCTTAAAGAGATCACTCCAGCAATTCTTCCCTCGTCCCACATCAAAGTTCCCCTTTCTACTGGAACTCTCTCTTTGGCATACAAAAATGCTATTATCTTTCCCATCCTAATTAGGACAAAATGAAATCTTTCTTTTAATCCCATGTGCCCCATCAGCTACTACCGAAATTGTGTTTCTTTTTCAAAGAAACTTCTAAAAAATTGCCTACATGGGGCGCCTGGGTGGCTCAGTCGTTAAGTGTCTTGCCTACGGCTCAGGGCATGATCCCGGTGTTCTGGGATCTAGGCCCACATCAGGCTCCTCTGCTGGGAGCCTGCTTCTTCCTCTCCCACTCCCCCTGCTTGTGTTCCCTCTCTCGCTGGCTGTCTCTCTCTCTCTCTGTCAAATAGATAGATAAAATCTTAAATAAATAAGTAATAAAAAATAAAAAATTGGCTACATACTGTCTCCACTTGTCATTTTCTCTTCAAGCCACTCCAGTTTAGACTTTTGCCCCCTCCCCTGCCAGTAACCTCCAATATCCTCTATGTTTCTAAATTCAGTGGCTAATTCTCAGTCCTTACTTTACTTGCTCTACCATTTGGCACATTCCTTCCCTCCTTGATACATTTTTTTTTTTTTTACTTAGCATGCAGGACACCAGAATCTTTTGGTTTTCCTGCTACCTGCCTGGACTCTCCTCAGTTTACTTCGCTGAATCCTCCTTTGTCTCAATCTCTTCCTGTTGGAGTTCCCCAGGATCACTCCTGGTTCCCCTTTTCCAACTACACTCAGCATCTCATTCAGCCTGACTTTTAAACACCAACTTTTACATGTGCAGATGACCCCCAATACATATATCTACAGCTTAGAAACCCTTTTCCCCAATTCCACACTCATTTCCAAGTGCCTGCTAACACTTCCTTGTGCATGTCAAATCAACATCTCAAGGTTAACATCAGAAACAGTGCCAAAACCCAAAACAAACAACGCCTGATCTTCCCTCTACCACCTGGTCTCCTCCCCCAGTCCATGCCGTGGCAGTTCCATCCTTCCATTGCTCAAGTCAAAAACCCTGACATCATCCCTGACGGTTCTTCCTCACATCCAATCTATCAGTAAATCCTGATGGTTCTATCTCCAAAATAAAACCAGAATCCAATTACTTTTCACTGCCTCCACTGCCAATAGCCTAGTCCAAGCTACCATCTCCTGAGCAAGTACAGCCTCTTGTCTGAATCACCATGATAACTCAATGACTGTGACTCTGGGTCTACCTACCACCTGACTCCCGCCCTAGCCTGGAGTTGAACACAGCAGCCAGAGTGAACTTTTGCAAACACAAGGTTAATCCTGTCCGGCTCTGCTCAAAATTCTCTACTGGCTCCCCATTTCATTTTCAGCACAGAAGCCAGGGTCAAACAATGTCCTGCTCTGGCCAAGAGTGTTGCACATCGGGGGTTCCTTAATCTTTGTGTGTGTGTGTGTGTGTGCACGCGTGTGTGCGATGGACCCCTTTGGCAGTTGGCAAAGTCTATAAATCCTTTCTCAGAACAATATTTTTAAATGTATAAACAATAGATTACAAAGGAAACCAACTCCATTGTCAAAATATTTTTAAGTGTAATACAGTAACAAATGTACTCCTTTATTAGTACATTAAATAATAAGATCGAGCGGCAGGCCTAATTACTAACATAATTTTGGTGTGATGTGGTGAGGAACAAAACCATATTTTAAGACACCCACACCAGCTCTAGTGTAATGTGATACTATCTGTGATTTCTATTACTGACAAGGTCATAGGTTCTATTGAGTTATAGAGGTTTTTCACCTGCATTCATAATGGAAAGAAATGCTCAATATCAGTTAGATGTTATTCTTAAAGACAAAAATGAAATGTTTTTCTGATCCAAGTTAATAAATTCTATCCCAGATCCCTTAGAGGTCCTCAGACCCCAGGCTAGGAACCTCTTCTGGCTAGTGGCTGAAGCACTCCAGTTACACAGACCACACCAAACCCATCCTGTAATTAGAGTCCTCACACTAGCCGGTCCCTCTCCGGCATTCCCTTGTCTGTTTCCCTCGCCCTGTGATCTTTGCTCAAACATCCCCTTCCCGATGAGTCCCGCCCTAACCACTCTCCCTAAAACTGCAGTCACCCTTCCGCCACAGTCCCAACGCTTCCTAACTGGCTTTTCTCTCCCATAGCATTTAGCACCATCTACTATACTATATAATGTATTTACCTTGGTTCTTTATTATCTGTATTCACCACTATTCCCTTCCCCATTCCCATGCAAGCTCTTTGAGGGAGGGAACTTTTTTCTGTTTTGACTCAACTGACATGATTCAAATGCCTCAAGAACGGCAGGCATGTAGGAAGTGGTCAAGCAATACCACCAAACAGGTTTACTTGAAACGTGTTCACTTATTTGAGCGTGTACAATGTTAGACACGTCACAATGTAAGAACACAGTGTTAAGAGATTTTATCCATTATCACTGTATATCCCATATTTATTTCTTTCCATTCATTCCAAAGTGAATCCCCATTTCTTAGAAATGGTCCTTTATTTATCTTGAAAGGAGACAGGATGCTGTGAGCGATGTGACTGTCAGTTTAATAGCACAAAATATTGGTGAACACTGGAGCCAACTGCCAGCGTTCAAGTGTCAGCTCCTCTCTTCACTAGCTTTGCAAAGCCCGAGAAAAGTATATAACTTTTATAAGCCACAATATTCTCAACAGTAAAATAAGAATTATCTACTTCACAGCACAATAAGCATTACAATTTAATTATTTAATCCACGTATAGCATTTAGTTCATTTCTATATGTCTTGGCAGATATAAAAAAATCATTATTGTTATTATCAGTAAGGTATGGAAATTTCCTCTTCTAATACAAGTTGCAGAGTATCCATTTGTACCATTCATGAGTGCCTAATATCCCCTCTCTCAGAGAGGATAATTTAGAAAAGACTTCTAAATTGTCAAAGCAATAGAAGCATCCTTATATTTAGAATCAGAATTTAGGAAACAAAGGAAAATCCACCACTTTAAGACAACCACTGTTTGCATTTTGCTGTATTTCCTTCTGTTCTTTGTCCTATATATCTTATCAGCATTGTAACCTTTCACATCTATTTTTTTAAAATGACTTTGAACTTTAAAGTAACTGATTTATTAATTTCTGATCCATAGTAAAATTAAGAAATAAAGTAAGACAGAAACCACACTTTCTTGCTGACCTCCCAGGGACCAGTCTTAGAGTTCTGGAAGATGAGCTCATACCCCAGACACTGAAGCCGCACGGTTCTCCAGGGACAGCACAACAGGACAGAATCTCTTTGTTCCAGGTAGAGACAGCCACCTCCCACTCTCCTTCAAACACCCCACAGCTGATCTGAGTGGGAGTGAGCTTCCTCTCAGCGTCTATAAAGACCAGCTGACTCCACAGGTGCAGGGGTAGCAGGGGAGGGGAGCAAGCTCTCTGAGCAGGCTCAGATGGGAGGGAAGTGTCCTTTGTAACCTTAGTCTCCAGTTATAGCCACTAAAAACCAGGCAGGAAGCCACAGGGAAAGGAGCTCTGCCGTGCCCTCGGGAAAGACAAACACTACTGACACGTTTTGTAGAAATGAACCCGCTGCTTTCGCTTGGCGCTCGGAACTAAATAAACGCCAGCTATTAGCATGCATATTATCATTCCTGGATCAGACCCCATAACCTACAGTTTTGGCTTGCTCACAGGTGATTCTGATGAGTACTTTTCAAAGTGTGAATGCGAGTGCTCTTCAAACTCTTGCTCAAGCACCTGATGAGGGAGCAGAAGCCTGGCTGAGGACAAAGCACAAGCTGACACCCTGCAACACCCCCCCCCCCCGCTCCCCGCCCCCACTCCTAGGTGGGATATGTGTGACCTTCCTCCAGGAAGCCCCCAGCTGTCCTCATGTTAATGCCTTGCTAGAGGGAAAAACAACCTTAACCTGACAATGGCAAAGGCCTCCAGTGTCTTCTAGGTCCTCTTTAGCATATGAAAGTTCTTTTGAAAACCTCCCTTTTCCCTACCCCCATCTCCCAAATACATAATCAGCCATTCCTCACAAGCCCCATGCAGCAGCTCATTCTGCCCACGGGTCCTGTCCCCGTGCTTTAATAAAACCACCATTTTGCACCAAAGACATCTCAAGAATTGTTTCGGGGTCTTTGGCTCCGGACCTCACCCCCACCAAACCTCACCTGTATTTCAAAACTACATCACACCTACTACAGTTTTTCCAAAAAAATAACCTACTCCTCATACATTTTGCAATTGAAATCTAAAATTTTTTGTTAAATGCCTATCATTTTTCATCCTCATAATTTCTATGGGATACAACTAAAAGTAATTTGATTTTTAAAAGTTTTCTGGGATCACAAGAATTTTAGTTCCAAGTTTCCTACTCGGCTGAGTTACCAAAATTTTTTACTCCCAGTACATGAAAACAAATTCATGTGATTATTAGACATTAAAGTTTAATTGCAAATGTATCCCTTACCGGAATGAATAGAAGACTTCCCAGATACCATTATTTGGTAAAAACCCTGGAGGTTTTTCCACTTGAGGAAGGTACGGCAAGATTTAGAATAGGTGAGAGTTATGCCTTTCCTTTAAAAATTGGTTGAAAGGCTCATTTAAGAGTACTCATGAAAGCCGAGAATCTGGAAAGTAATTTGCTCAAAATGACCTATCCCCCACTACAATCCTTAGAAGGTCCTTCTATGTTCCCCAGTTTGAAGACTGATGGTCCAAATTGACTGGGTATCTTGTGAAAAAGGCAGATTCATGGGCCTACTCCAGGTATCTGAATTAGTAGGCTCCCCAGACTTTCCTCCCCACATCACCCCCACACACACTCAAGATTGAGAAAGACTTAATTGGGGGCTAAAACAAACACATAAAATGTTAAACAATATTAAGATTTGAAAACTCAACAATAAAAGACCTATCGTAAGCAGTACCTGGTGGCCAAGGCATTCAGAAAGTGTCTTGAGAGTGGGAGTCTAAAGCAAGCAGCGCTGGGACTGGGGTAGGGGGGGAGGGGGGGGATGGATGGGTAGAATTTAAAAGATTAAAAGTCGGAGTTAAACAGTTTACCAAGTTTGAAAGCTATGATATTGATTTTATTGGCAAGGAAAGAGCAGTTGATGTCCTCAGAAAGTAAGTGGCTAATTATAGAGACCCTGGTGGTATGGCAGTGGGTTATTTTGTCTGAGTGTTGCAATCATGACGATTACTTACTGTTTAAAATAGAAATAGATGGTTGAGAATATTAATCTAGGTAAATTGGTTTTATGCAACTGATTTTACATGAATTAGTTTCAGGCAAATTGACCTAGAGCTGAATATATTTTATCCACAAACTGGGTAATCTATAAATATAATAAAGAATAATAAATATCACTGTTAAGTCCCACATTCATTCCAGGCGGGGAAAAAGAAGATTTTAATTCAAATTATCTCATTTTATTCTTTTAGTAGCCCTGGAAATAGGTTTAGCAAGAGGTATAAGTCATCACCCAAAATGAAACCAAAAGTATCTCTGATTTTTATTAACTCTGATTCCTTAATCATTCAGTATCACAAATAAAGATTTTTTTTCAATGTATCCATTCACAAGAAGATAGAAATCTGTGATTGCCTTTATCATCCATTCTCTGGACCATTACTAGGAACTCCAAACTGGTCTTCCTACTTCCCCACAACAACCACTCACTTCCATTCCAGTTTCATAATCATCTTCAATACCTCTAGAGCAGTCTTACAAAACCCATATTTGGTCCTGTTATTCCCCTGCCTAAAACCTTTCAATGGTTCCTCCCATAATCAACAGCCCAAGGTCTTATATAATTTCTCTCCCAAAGATCCGGCCTCCTCCAAGTCTACAGGCTTAACACCCTTGCCTATCATTTCCTTTGTCTTATCTATCAGTCATAATAAACTACTTGCAATTTTTCAAACAAATCCTACTCTGTCTTTCCTTTGAATGTTTGGTGTACCTTGCCTTCACCTGACTTATCCAGTCTACTGCCTTCCAAATCTGCTCAGAAGGCCCATCCTAATTACTCTAGGTGGGATTGATCATACTTTTCTATGTGGTGTACTATAAGCATTATAAATACATAATATAGTGTACATACATAATGCATATATATATATATATACATATATATTCCTCAGAGCATAGAATGTTGTTGTACTCATTTGTGTACATTTCACCTCTCTGCCACCCTACTCTGTCGCCTACCTTTGCCCCTCCACCAAAAAAGGAAAAAAAAAAAAAAAAGAACTGTGAGTTGATTGAGTGCAAGGATCTTGTCTTATTCGTCTTTGTATTCTAAGCACCTATCACACCAGTACATAGCAGATGCTCAGCAAACATTTGCTAAATGAATACATTACTATTTGTAATTATGCGATTAATAACACCAATGAATTCAACACTAATAATGTGCTAGATGTTACTAAATAGGAGTTAGATAAAATCTAAGAGCATCAGTAACTCTGATGTCACAGCCATTTACTTGTACCTTCTAAGATTACAACGCAAGATAGAATATGTGTTCTAACTAAGTCAAGAGAAATCCCCTAGGAGTCATCCTAGCCATGCCATGTAGCTCAACACACAATAGCAGCTTTTTTCAAGTTCCTTTCTACTTATCTTGATTGGTGTACACTGAAGAAGAAATCTTAACATTTAGGAAAGGATAACATCAGAATAAAACAGGGCGCAGATCATCTGAAAACCATCTGCTTGTTATTTCTATTGTAACAAATCTAGAGCTTTGCTGCAGTCACCATATACTTCGCCACTTAAGATGTAGGAAATATGTCCATAGTCCCTTTAGTGTTCCTTACCAGGAAGTCACAGAATTTGGCTAAGACTTTTCCGTATTTAAAACAACCAGAAAATCAGGGGCGCCTGGGTGGCTCAGCCATTAAGCGTCTGCCTTCCGCTCAGGTCATGATCCCAGGGTCCTGGGATCAAGCCCCGCATCAGGCTCCCTGCTCAGCGGGAAGCCTGCTTCCCCCTCTCACACTCCTCCCGTTTGTGTTCCCTCTCTCACTGGCTGTCTCTCTCTGTCAAATAAATAAATAAAATCTTAACAAAAACAACAACAACAAAAAAAACAAAAACAGAAAATCAGCAAACCAAATTCAGTATTTCATCGACGAAATAGGACTATCCCAAGAATACTGAAATAGTTCCACACTAATAAATCTAAAATGTAATCACTAAATAATCAGAATAAGGAAAATCACATGAATCACATTTGTGAAATGGTCATTTCAATAAATTCAAATGGTCATTTCAACAAATATACCCCTGAATTTAATATAGCAAATTCAAATCACTTTTTGTGATATTAACACTTAGAAACCCCAGTCTATAAAGAATGTTCCTTAACTCGATAAAGGTTATTGATCAAAAATCTGCAACATAATGCTTAACAGTAAACATTAGAAGGAAGCCTATAAACTCAGGAATAATACAACATCTACTATTTACTACTTTTCCAGCTTTGTTTTGGAGGTCGTAGGCAGTAGAAAAGGACTAGAAAAAAGATAGGTAACAACTCGTGTTTTATTTTCTCCTGTTAAAAACTTGATCGAAGATGAGCAGGGGATTTCAGTGGACATTTCCCCAAAGAAGATACACAAGTGACTAGCTGGCACAGGAAGACTCTGATCGTTAGAGAAATGCAGATCAAAACCACAGTGAGATACTGCTTCACACGGATCAGAGTGGCTACTATTAAAAAACAAGCAAAAAACCCAGACAATAGCAAGTGCTGGCAAGAATGTGGGGAAACCAGAACCCCTGTGTACTGTTGGAAGGAATGTAGAGCAATGTAACAACTGTGGAAAACAGTGTGGAGGTTCCGCAAAAAATAACAGAATCACCACGTGATCCAGCAACCCCACTTCTGGGTATACACCCAAAAGAACTGAAACCAGGATCTCAAGGAGATATTTGTACACCCATGTTCATAGCAGCATTATTCACAACAGCCAAAAAGTAGAAGCACCCCCAAGTGCCCATCAATGGATGAATGATCAACACGATGCAGGGTGTGTGTGTGTGTGTATTTATATATATGTATATACACACACACATATGTATATATGTACACACACATATATGTATATATACACATATATGTATATATGTATACACACATGTATGTATATGTGTATACATACACACATATGTATATATGTACACACGTATGTATATATGTGCACATATATGTGTATATGTATACACAAATATATGTATACACACACACACACACACACACACACCCCTACACAATGGAATATTAGCCCTAAAAAGGAAACGCTGATACATGTTACAACATATAGGAATTTGAGGACATTTTGCTCAGTAAAATAAGCTCGTCACAAAAGACAAGTACTCTATGGTTGCACTTACATCAGGATACTCAGAGTTGTCAAATTCATACAAACGGAAATAGGATGGTGGCTCCCAAAGTCTGAGGGAAGGAGGGAAATGGGGAGTCGTGTCGTGGGTATAGTTTCAGTTTTGCAAGATGAAAAAGTTCTGGAAATCCACTGTACCACATGAGTATACTTAACACTGCTGAACTGTACTTAGAAATGTTTGACGCCTATTCATCTATTATGTAAACCATTATATGCTACATATACAAAGTGTGAATAAATGCTTTTAAATGAATAAAATGATGAAAAGTTTTTAATGGCTAAGATGGTAAATTTTATGTTACGTATATTTTACAATTAAAAAAACACAAATTGTCATGATTTGTCTACAAAAAAAAAAAACCAAGGCTCTCATCTGAAAAACCAGTAGATCCAGGACAAGTATAAAGTTAGAATTAGAAACATGGAAATCGCTTTGTTATACCAACAAAACCAATTTTAAAACATAATGAGAAATGCATCCCATTTATTATCAAATATGCACAAGCTATAAGAAAACTGTACAACTTCACTGAAGAACATAACAGAAATCCTGAACAGGATCAAGAGATACCGTATGTTCCTGGATAGGAAGACTCAGTATTATCATGCCCCCTAATATTCATCTATACTTCAATATAATTAAACATAATAATGTAATATAAAATTCCAATGGGATCATTTGATCTTTTTTTTTTTTAAAGATTTTATTTATTTATTCGACAGAGATAGAGACAGCCAGCGAGAGAGGGAACACAAGCAGGGGGAGTGGGAGAGGAAGAAGCAGCCTCATAGCGGAGGAGCCCGATGCGGGGCTCGATCCCAGAACGCCGGGATCACGCCCTGAGCCAAAGGCAGCCGCTTAACGACTGCGCCACCCAGGCGCCCCAAGGGATCATTTGATCTTGAGAAACTGAGTTTCCAGTTCACGTACAAGAGTATATGTACACAACTACCGAAACGAAATTTAGATGGAAAAAAAGAATTGAGGTGATCTGAATTGCCAGACAATTAAATAACTTTAAAACTACACCAACTGCAAAGACACAAAAACTGGTACAAGGCCTAGATAAACATAACAACAACAAATACTAAAGGGTCTAGAAATAGGCTGGTATACAGAAAGGAATTTATATATGTGAGAGTGGGCACTCGACATGTGCAGAACAATCACTATTTATTAAATGGTATTGGAGCAAGCAATTATCAATCTGGAAAAAACAAAACTAAGAGCAGCTTATATTTTGGTTCTACAATGTGCCAGTCACTGTGCTAAGGTCTTTAAATGCATTAGTTCATTGGGGCGCCTGGGGGGCTCAGTCAGTGCAGCACCTTCCTTCGGCTCAGGTCTTGATCTCAGGGTCCTGGATGGAGCCCTGCATCAGGCTCCCTGCTTGGTGCTGAGTCTCCTCCCTCTCCCTCTACCTCCATGATCTCTCTCCCTCTCACTCTCTCAAATAAATAAAATGTTTTTAAAAAACACAACAAAACCACCTTTCTCTAAATGCGTTAGTTCACTGACTACTAAAACAACTTAAAAAAAAAGAAAACACACACACACACACACACACACACACATACACACACAAACAAGGACACCAGGCATAAATAGGTAATTAGCTTGCCCAGTTTGCCCAGTAAGGGTAATTAACTTGCTTCAGTAGTTGCTGAAGCCTCAAATTCAACCCCATGACACTAGATCCCACAGCTCAAGCTTCCTAATCATTACAGCACGTGGCCAGGCTGGACACACCCTTATCTCTACCCCACACAAAAACAAATTCTAGATTGAAAAAAAAAAATCTCGACATATATGTGTGTTAGTTAACGTATACATATTGTTACAGCTTAGATTAAGGAAATCTTCCTTAAAACCATCACCAACAACAAATCCAGACCACATAAAACATAAAATTTCCATATAACGAAAGACGACAAAAGGCAGACAATGTGGCAAGCTGGAGACTATGACTGCAATACATACAACAGTCAAGAGAGTCATTCCTTCAATATACGAAAAGCTCCTTCAAATCAGTAAGAATAAAGACTAATGACCCGGTTTACAAAAGGGAAAAGAAGAGCAGAAAGGAAGTCACAAAAGATAAAAAGATGTCCAACTATTCTAGTATCAGAGAAATACAAATTAAAAACAATGCTATGCATTTTTAACATCAGGTTGGCAAAAATTAAATGAATATTGGTGAAGTGGGAATAATGGACATTCTTGTTTTAGTTTAGTATTAATTGATTCAATATTTTAAGAGGGCAATTGCATCCTATCTGCCAGTGGCTGAAAGGGGCAAGGACTGACACAGCAATTCTACTTCTATCCTATCAAAGTACTTACAAGTATGCACAACATAGGTGCAGACGATGCTTTCATGAAATTGTCGTACAACAGTGAAAGATTCTAAGTAGTAAAAAGATCAATAAGAGAATAATACAATAAGTTACAGTTACTATTTTATTGACTACTCTGCAGCCATTAAAAAATGAAGTAGAATGAAAATGTTCTGTATCATGGAAAGATCTCCTAATTTTTCCAAAATAAAAACAGCCATGTGGTAGCAAGTTTGCAAGAGAGAAAGTTGAATACAAGGTCAATGAGAGATAGAGAGGAGAGAGATTCTAACAAAAAAGTCAGAAAACGGAATTTTAAAAACATATGCTCAACTGCATCAAAAATTGGAGAATACTTAGAATAAACTTAAGTTTAAAGGACATTGTGTAAAACGTCTACAAATAAAACTATAACACTGAGAGAAATTAGAGAGCACTGTATTCAAGTAAGTATTTCATTATGTAAAGATATATTTATGGAATTAAAAACTCAGTATTCTAAAGATGTCAGTGTCATCACAATCATGTCAAATTTGATAAAAATTCTAAAACGCATATTGGAAATACAAAGAGCTGAGAATGACCAAAGTAAGAGGACACACTAGCTGATCGTGACTTACTACAAATTTATAGTCATTAACACAGTGTTCGACTGTTACAGGTTTGATAAGTTTAGAGAACGGTGGAACAGAATAAAGAGTTGGTGTGGTTGGGGGAAGGTGGATTTTTCAGGAAAAACTTTGAGATAATTTGGGTATGGAAAAAACAAACCTGACTCCCCCCCTTCAACGCATACACAAAAATTAATGCCCAGAATATTGTAGGTCTAAATGACAAATGAGGAGCACTAATGCCTAAGGTAACTTAAGAGAATATTTTCGTGACAGAGTTAGGGAAAGATTACTTTAAGGTGACTCAAAACCCCTAACCATAAGGACAAGACTGTACTAAAACTGAGAATCTGTATTCATCAAAAGGCTCCAGTAAGAGAGAGAAAAGATAACCCACAAAGTGGAAGAAAACACTTCCAACACAATTAACCAAAGGACTCATATGCAGCATATGAAAAGAACTTCTTTACAACATAATAAAAGATAGACAACTTATTAAAGTTGGATATGTGACTTGGACAGTGCACTTGAATACCCAATGGGCCAAAAAGCATATCGAAGAATGCTTGATCAGGAAACACAAATTCAAACCAGAATGGCTCAAATTAGAAAGAACCACCACACCAAATGTTGGCAGTGTACGTCAGAACTGTGACGTACTGGTGGCTGGAGTATAAATAGCTACCACCATGAAAACAAATATAAGAAAGTAATATTGGAAAGCTTTAAAAATGAAGAATCTGATCAAAAAGGAAAATTACTGAGAATAAGGTGATGTAATTGTAGAACAGGACCCATGGTGAGTCAGTAAGTAAGGCTACATGTAAATATCGCTTCGAGAACGATTGAGGATAGCATTTGGTTAAAGAGTATTTTTTTTCCTTTAAAGAGTATTTTTTAAATCAATTTATAAAGGAATAATATAATGCTCAACTCTTAAGTGTACAGTTTGGTTAGTTTTGACAAATGAATCCCAGGGTTCAACCTCACCGTCAGATATGTCCCCCCAAAATGTTCCCTCACATCCCCGTATAGTCAGTTCCTCTAGCCACAGACAACCGCTGACCTGGTTTTTGGGACGATTGGTTAATTTTGCTTACTCTAGTAAATCTGACGAATGGAAATGTACAGTACGAACTCTGTGTATCTGGCTACTTTTGCTCAGCAAAAGGGTTTTGAGGTGAATCCATGCTGTTCAGTGTGTCAGGGGTTATTGCTGAGAAGTATCCTATTACTGCTGTCCCTATACTACAGTTTGTCTATCCTTTCACCTGAGGATGGACATTTGTATTTGTTCCACGGCCGTTATGAATAAAGCTGCTGCATTTTTATAAGTAAAAAAAAGTTACCATCACTTTGGAAAACTGCTGGTATCATCTACGGACGTTAAATTCAGACATACCCTGCGACTAATAGTTCCACTCCCGAGTATATACCTAAGAGAAATTGTTCCTATGTGCACCAAAAGACATGCACAAGAAAGTTTACGGCAACATATTCAGAAGCAGTCCAAACCTGGGGACAACACCAATGTCCATCATCGTTAGAATGAAGAAATTAGGATATGTCCATACAATGAAATACTATAGGGCACTGAAAATAACTGAATTATAGGAACACACAACAACATGCCTGGCTCTCCCAAGTGTAATGTTGAAGGAAAGAAGCCAGACGCAAAATGAGTCCGTTTAGATGAAGGTCAAAAGCAGGTGACACTGATTTATTGTGTTAGGAGTCAGGATTGTGGTTTCTTCTGCAGAAGGGTTAGCTGTGGTTACTGGAAGGCGACAAGATGGGGGCTTCTGGGAGGTACCTCATGTACTATTTCCTGATTTGCATGTTCACTCTGTTACCACTCAGAGCTATCCACTTGAAATTTGAGATTTCCATATGTACCTTGTGCATCAATAAAAACTGGCTTTAAGAGAGTCAATATATAAAGTCCAGTGGCATGATGATCTCCATTTATCTGTACAATAGTTGTTTACAATTAGTATCACTGTCCTCCCTTTAATACATGAGGACAGCCACTCTGGTCGCGGCTACTGCAAGACAGAGCCCAGCTACACGCTCAAGTCCGTGTGATGTGCAAACTCATGAAACCTGCAGCAAAGGTTTAATTCCAGACTTAGGTTATGTCCTCAAGCTTTCCCTGCTCAACTTCTGTCGGAGACAGTTCACTTTTCTCATTGTATGTTCTCACTCTTTCACCCAGTGTCTCCCTTTATCTGGAGGGAAAGGCTCAAGAGTTTAGACCCTGAAACCTTGTGTTTAGTTATTTCTCAGGAAGACAGTCATTTGTTCTTTCTGTAGAACAGGAAAAATTTTATGCTTTGCAGCTGCTTTCTCTGAAGGAGTGAGGGCCCTGTCTTCGTTGTGCTGGTTGATGGCTTTGAGCTCACTAATGGGGGACAAAGGGAAGGAACCAAAAGGGGCTGCAGATGGAAAGGTGTGGTGGCAAGCTGGAGGAAAGGATGCTGGGCAGGGCTTGGAGTGGCTGCTTGGTGGAGGGGCCCGAGAAAGAACACTTGGCAGCTGCGAACAGACAGAGATTTGAGAAAGAGGAGAAAAATGGAGCCACCTGGATAGTTTCAAAGGACGAAGAAAAATACCGGCAGGAGGGATGTGTGAAGATGTGGCATAGGGTATGGTACAAACTTCATTCTCATCTTCCCAAAAGAAGCTTCAAGGTAGATTTCAATGCTTGTTTTATGTTCTCTATGACACAATAAAACTACTGATATATACAACCATTAAAATAAAAATGTGTATTCAAGCATCTCCTAAAATCAAATACATGTACACGTGTACTTTTAGCACATAAACTGTGGCCCAACGATGAGTTCCACTTGAACTTTGCAAGAATATGCAAACCAAAGCACTTTTTCTTTTTTTTAAGCAGCATTTTTATTTGCTTTCAATAGCTTCCGTGAGCCTTGGCAGCATTAAAAATACCACGAAAACTCCCCTTTTTAAGTGTTTAGGAGTCAAAAAGGCAACATGAAATGGCCTAGTCAATTTTTGTGGCTATGAGCTGGTATGGGACACCTATGGTCTCCTTTATTATTCAGACTGACTCACTCAGGTCCCATCTTTTTTTTTTTTTTGTAAATAACCATCATAATTCTTAAGTGCTCCTGGTCCCCATGTGCTTCTCTTGCTCGATCTTTAAATGTCAGTACATTGGCAGGAGAAAAAAAAATCCGTCACTCTCCAGCCCCTCCCTGACTTGAAGCCCCCATTCCTCTCTTCCCATTGTAATTCCAGCTCTTATTAATTATGTGTATCTTTCAGGAAGTCACAATGTCTCTGGCTCTCCTTATATACAATGAACTAAATGATTTCTAAAATGTTTGCAGCTGTCAGTTTTTAATATCGTAAAATTTCAGGTTCTATATTTTAATCTCTTGCTTCTACTCCCACTGAGTCAAAGAACTTTACTAATACTTCCTGGAACACAACATGAAATTCCTGAGTCACTGGTCCACATTTTGGGATTCCCTCTGCTTCGTATCAAGCTTTAGCTCTCATTTGTGTTGGAAGAGTCCATCTCCCTCCCCACGGCTCCCAGTTACGCAGCGAGTAGAAGCCTAACACACATTCCAATCACGTCTCATTTCCCAGCACACCCTATTTCTACGGCCACAAAATACAAGACTTTCCTGCTTTTTAGTCTGTACGGCTTCCAATTTTCTGGACTATCACCATAACTCCATGCAAGTGAAGTGATGGTGACATGTCACAAAGGCCTATAAAATACACAATGAACAACCTCTTGTCTAGACTGTGAAAGAAGACACTTGGGATCATTTATCTAGATACAGGACATTAAAGGAAAATCTATTCACAGCTAATACAGCCTGTTCGCTATGAATGGAGAAGTTCTTTAAAGTACAGTAGGCCAATAAAATTTTCAAAGATATTTATAGCTCTCCCTTGCTGGTGAGGCAAGGATGTCTGACTCACCAGGAAGGGTAGCGAACAGCTCTATCCTTTATAACCAAGGGAACCCAAATTAGAAACAAACCAGAAAGGAGGAAGATCTTTATTGAGTTGAGGGATGGGTTACTTCCCTGTGTGAGCCAAAATATTCTGAAGAGGGATGTTCCTGAGCTACTCTACGCTTCTGAGTGGTGTGAGTAAGCCCCAAGAAAAGCCACAGGCGGCGACAGCTTGCTCACTCAATCCCCATGATGCCGTGCTAGGCTGGTTCTCTTCTCCACAAGAGCCGTGGTGCTCACGGTCAGCAGGGCGGCGCACAGGCCACCCCCGGCCCCAGGCTGGGTCTGAGCGGCAGCCAGCGGAGGGAAGAGACATTCCAGATGCACGTTGAAGAGAAACCAAAAAAGCATAGTTCGTTTTGTTTCAGAAAAAATAAGTGCTTTTCTTCTGTGTATCTTCTCCTTCCAGGGGTAATGAAGTCACTGCCAGCTTCCCAGACAGTAGCATTTTAATGTAAAACTCACAAACATTAACTTCATTTCCTCTCGGGATGCTGAGGCACACACCGTGATAATATATTTTACATTTCTTAATAAATATCAAATATTTCAGGTCCTCCTTAATATAAATAAAAGATGAGCAGGAAAGGAAGCCCAGCTCAGGGATGAGCTTCTGCATCAAGGGTTCAGCTATACCTGGGGAGGAGGGGAGAGGGAAGGGACAAGGAGGAGGGAAAAAGTCCACGGATGGTTGTGGGGTAGGGGGAGGAGAGACTGAAATGTATGCAAAATTAACTGCAAGTGTCTTCTTCCATAGCTTTGCATCTTTGTTAGATTTTTAAAGGAGCCTCAGAATATTCAGAATCACTAACCAGAGTGAAACAGAGGTAAGGTCCCCTGGTATCAGCCAGTCGGTCAGTCCAAAATGTGGCCTTCAATCAGTCCAGCCCTGGCCTCAGAGCTGGTGTTACTTAAGCCACTAGATTCTTAGGAATGCATCTGACTTTCAGGAAAAAGGAATCATGAGATACAAATTCGTATCATGTTGTTTTTTTAAAAAATAATATGCCTAGGAATATATTTAGAAAAAATTCAGGCAATATTTTTTACTGAGTCAAAAAAGAAAATCTGAATTGTTTTAGAAGATATGTTCTTGAATAGAAATACTAAGCATTTTCAAGACCTCAATTATCATTTCTATCTTCACATTAATTAATTAGTGTGATTCCAGTAAAAATCCAAAATGGATCCTTTTGAAAGCAAGGTAAACTAAGGTTTTCTGGAAGAATAAGCAAGCCAAAAACATTTTCTTTTAAATTGCATAAAAACTTGAACAGATCCTGAGATGTATTTTAATGCTGAAATAATTAAGACGCCCATACAAAATTCCGACACAAAGAAAACAGACAGCCCTCAAGAGTTCCAAACTCAGCAGAGAGTAGCTATGCTAGAAGCCTGCTGTAAAATTAGCACCTGGGCCAGGGGGTGGGGGGGGGGAGTGGTCTTAGATTTCTACCTCAAGCTATGTACCAAAATCAATTTTTGATACAAAATGGAAGGCAAGAAGGAAAAGTTAGAAAAATCACTTAAGCAATTTGAAAATACAGGTGATCTGAGTAGGAGAGGTCTTCTTGAGCCAAAAAAGGAAAGTTACACATTAAAATGAAAATAGATTTGACTATACACAAATATTTAAAATGTTTTCACACTGGACAAGTAAAATTAAAAGCAAATGATAAAGAAACTTTTTTCCCCTTGTTTTGGAAGTACTGTGTTCAGGGAGCCTGGGTGGCTCAGTTGGTTAAGCGTCTTGCCTTCGGCTCAGGTCATGATCCCAGGGTCCTGGGATTGAACTCTTGAGCTCCCCCCCCATGGGGGTCCCTGCTCAGTGGGGAGTCTGAGTCTCCCTTTCCTCCCTACCCTTACTTGAGATCTCTCTCTCTCAAATAAATGAATAAAAATCTTAAAAAAAAAAGCACTGTTTTCATACTGAATATATTTATGTAAAAAATTAACTTTGGCAATTAATATACATTGAAAACATCAAGGCGTATACCCTTTCATTTAGAGACTCTACCACAGGAAATTTATCCTCATTAAACATTTATGAACAAAAACATTTACAGAATTGTTTCTATTTTTATATTACTTTTAATACCTTGAAAAACTAAATCTCAATAAATATAATCATGGTAAACGTGGTCAATAAAAAATACAGTCACATTTTCAAGTGTGAAAAGCAGCCTATACAAGCTAATCAAAAAAATTTTGAGTATTCAATTCACACAGGCCTTTCCTAATTCAAAATGTTGGCAATGGTTTCCCTATGAAAGAGAATTATAGAAAGTTTCTTTTGTTTTGTGATATTTCTGGTTATTTCTAAAATTCGCTCTTTTATTTTGTAATGTAGGGAAACATTTAAAACTCAGAGAAAATTTTCTGAGATCAGTAAGTAAAGTCTCTACATTAAGGTGAAGAAAGTAGTCACACAGCAAGGCTCTGAAGGATGGCCATTATATTTTCTATGACATAATCACCCCACAGGATAAAAAAACAGGACTTTTTCTTCATGCCACTGTATTAGAAGCCTGTGTGGTCAGGTGTGGTGGAGGTAAACGTGCGCCAATTCTCCAGGCAGACTGAGAGATTTCGGAACCTCTCCCGCCTGGAGTCTGCTGGGAGGGTAATTGTGCTGAGTATCCTCTATTTGCTGCTCCAGGTCCACATTTCCCCTTTTGGTGCCCTATTCTGGAACCTGTTGTCCTAAAGAAACGGCATAAAATGGCTCCCAGTCCTCGGACTTTGGATTTGGCCAATGGGAATGAAGGTGGGCGACAAGAAAAGAAGAGAGTCAGGCTCTTTATTTCCCGTCTCCTTTCCTGTCAAATCACCGTGGATCGGCTGCATCCCTCTACTGAGGGCCACAGCTCCTGCTGGGCAGCCCTCACTATACACCAGCCTCCCTCTGAAATTCTGGGTTTCCCCAGTGGCTTCTCCTACCCTTGCTCCTCAAGTCTAGGGCTTTAGAAGCTTCTCACCATTAGCAGCGCCAGATGCTGCCCCAGCTCTTAGAGCTTTTCCTAAACGCTGCTCACACCTTTGTGAAGACTTTCTAATAAAGTCTCAATTAAATCATCCTGTTTTGAGTCGGTCACCTGATTTGACAGAACCCTGGTTATCAATATATGTAATTACAAAAAAAATAATAATAAGGCTAAGTGCATTTATCCTTCACAAACCAAAAAGAAAACAAAAGTGACAATATGGCTTAAATTTTTTCATGTTTCAGATAAAAATAAGCTCAACCCTGTGTTAATGCTATGATTCAATGATTCTATGACCCCAAGTTCCTTGTGCTTTACAGTTTGTTTTAAGACTTTGGTCAAGTTAGTAACCCTTACATCACCTCACCCTGCACAGAACAGCATATTAGAAGAGAAATAGCAGAGAGAGAACACTGGTTATCTATTTCTCATGAGACAAATTGCTTTGTTCACATCAAACATAAGGGTAGACATTTTTCTTAGGTAACCCCTTGTATGTTTCACAACACACCTTTTCACTTTGCTGTGACTGAGTTTTACTTTGCCCCAAGCTTCAAAAGCTAATCAAGTTTACTACATCCAGATGTTTCCGGTCTTGCAGCACAGTAAAGTATTAACCATCTAAAGATATGAGGAGCTTACTGAAAGAGATTCCACCTAAAAAAAACCAACAAGATCATCCTACAAGGTTGTTTCAGGAGCCAATTCCTATACCCAAAGAAGGAAAGACAATTCTGAGAAGAATTTGCGGTCTGCCAATTGGATTGTCCCAATCCCATTTCGCAGGACTGGGGCGGAGGGTGGGGGGGAAGTGAGGGGAAGTGCTCTTTTCACTCCAAATTATTGTGAGGCATCCCAAACACAAAGCAGAACTGCATAGATAATAGTGTAAGAAAGCACAACACAAGAGATGGGAGAAAGCAATGCACTCTCATTTGAGAAGAGAAGTTCAGGCTCAGTGAATTAACACTGGGGCCCCTCACTGAGTAGAAGAGCTCAACTCCAGCACCAGCAACAAGTCCCCTGCTCGATGGTTCTGATGGGAGCTGGTGATTCGCTTAGCTGGCACATCACCAAAGTTCCAAGAGCTCATATATTGGCAGTGGAAGTACCCTTGATAGTGAGTGCAGTGTGATCAGAATGGCATTGGAACCTCTGGTGGGTCAAAGGCTTTACCCGCCAAGGGAGGTAGTTACAGTGTCAGAAGCTACAGATGATGCTGATGGCTTTGGAAGTGGCAGAGAGAGCCTCCTTAGCAGTGGGCACCAGCGACAGCAGTCAGCTACCCTCATATGACTAAGAGGACTCTGGAAGCCATAGTTTAAATGGATAGGTTCTCTGATATCAGCTTTCTTTTTATCCTGGAACAAAAGGTCAGTTTATAGTGTTAGGTGATTTCTTAAGCCCTCAGGAAAAAAAATCATTGAATGATAAACTGTATATAAAGGAAAATCCAAGCAGTGCCAAGTCTGAAGTGGTTGAGGGCAGCACAAAGACAATGTGGGACTCATGATGACAAACATGATCTCGTTCCCTGCTCTGCCAAGGACTGGGCTTCAATGTTGATAGCACAGATTCCAATAACACGCTTGAAATAGGAATGCTAGATCCTTGTATACCCCAAGAAAAATAAAGAGCACTGAAGATATAAAAGCATAAGACTTCAAACACCTTGAAATATCTTGAATCTAATTTCATTGTTTCTGTGCTCTCTGCAGAGTGGCAAATTTTGTATGTCTGCCTAAAGGCAGGGAAACCAATGGAAATACCACAAAATGCTTTAAATAATAAACCAACAGTTTTCTCAACAACAGTTGAAGAAAATCACAAGGAAAGTGTTAACTTCCTCAACATTAGCAATAAATGACACGGCAACCCTATGTTGGTATCAAGTAATGGAGGTAAAAATAAATTTACTGCAAGCACAGGGGTATCTTATTTGGTACCCACCAAAAGGATATCAGCAGAGTAAGGAGGTCCTAGAAGGCTCTCAAGAAGCTGAGTACCAGCCCTGGGAGCACCGTAAGGAAGCACTGCCACCATGAGAACTGGGTGGGAACTTGGACATCTTCTTTAGACCACAGCCAGCTCTCTACGTTACTGTGCTATCACAGCTCAACCAGCAGCACTACCATTATCTCTCCTGCCCTCCCCCATCTCATCCAAGACCTTAGTAAACTCTGAGAGTACAGATCATGACAAGCAAAGACTGGGAAAGCCACCGATGAGGTCAACTACGGTGTTCCTCTGAGCTTCTGGAAAGGGACTAAGGAATCTCTGTAGAGGTATAAATGCCCCCAAAATATTACTTGAAATGGATTGAAAAACCATTTATGACATTGCGTTAACCGTCTCTACTCTGCAAATGCTCATCATTACAAGGAAGACTGCCGTGATCTACTTGGGGCGGGGGGACTTAGATCACCAATATAAACTAGGAATAAGAAACGCACAGTATTCTGGTTTTTCATTAAAGTAAACTTCAGTACTTTTAATTGTTCGAACTGTGCCAGATCATGAGAAAGAATTTGGTAGGTGGTTCAATGATTGTAACCACAAGCACTTCAATTTTGGAAAAATCGACTGTAGGTAAGAAGACTGGAACAGCTAGATATTTTTTTCCACTAAGGCCAAGGTACTTTTCATTCTAGAAGTCAAGCACTGTAGAAAAAAGATGCTATGAAGTAGATGATGTCCTGGGATAGTCAGAAGTTTGCAATTGCGTAGATGGAGGTTAAAAGCCATCAGGTTGTAGAACTGAAGATTCATTTGCCAACTCAAAATGCATCTGTGTTCTCAATCGCTAAAGTAACTTATGATACTGCAGAAAAGCCACATATTACTAAATCACCCCAAATTTGATCCATTTATGTCTGTTAGTGAATAGGAACGGAAAGCATTTTTCTCTAAACAGACAGACTGATCTTCATACACACATATACCCTAAGACAACCAGAAAAAGATAAGCCTGCAAAGGTAATCTTCAAATACCAGGAAGAAGACAAAGAGGTTTCCCCAGAGATGCACAAACACATACATTTACTTAAGATACACCATCCTCTAACTCTTGTTTTTTCTTTTATTTCGTGGGAACCTTTCAGTTAGAGTAAAAATATCTAAATACCCATTCCATTTTAATATATTCAAGCAAAGCTCCTGGGAAGGTTTCCAGAGAGTTAGATTGCTTTAAAATTGGCCATGCGTTAAATAAAGCTTTGTCTCATGAAAGGGACAGAGTAACTGATACGGTCTCTGTACCTTCACTCCACACAAGGTTCCTGTGCTCGAAAGCATTCGCAAAGACAAACAACGAATCAGACCGCAGCCCTGTAGACTCACGGGCCGCCTCTTCGAGCAGTCCTGCCAGCTCACAACAGCAGGAGGGCCCACCACCTGCTTCCTGAGGAAGCGTAATCTACCTGCTCCGTTAGTTCCCCAAAGGTTCTCCCACTTTCCACACGGGCCGCCCTTCATTCATTCCGTGGCCTTCACCTTTCATCTCAAAGAGATGCATTAATGATAACTGTGCAAAGCTTCCCTCGAACCGCACAACCCAGAAGAAAAGCCTCCAGCCTTACATTTTGCAGGGAAACAAAGGCTCAGATTCTGGGAGGACTGAACTAGCACTAAAAGCCATGGCAGCCAAGGTTTCATTCCACGGGTACCTGGCTACTTTTCACATTACCTGCTTCGGTGTACTTCAATCCCACTTTCTCTTCTGTGTCTTTTGTCTTCGGGGGTGGCCAGACAGCTTGGAGTCTGCCCGGAGTCCTATCGTCCTGCTCGGTGGGGCTGTGGTCAGGCTGTTGGAAAAGTGGGTAAAGAAAAGAATACGTTACATAAAACGTGGCCAGAGCGAATTAACTCCTGAAAACATGCTACTTCTAACTCCAGAATTAATTGTGATGGCCAAGTGCACATTGCTCTCATTCACTGTAACTGAAACATCTCACTACCGAGTGACCCTTTTCCAGAACGGTAAAGTCATCAGTAAGGGGGGAAAAACAACAACAACAAACCCCTCAAAGGCCAAGTATGATACAACCATTAATAGAGGATGTTTATCATATAACTATTTTGTTTTTTAAGTCACAAACTTTGAGCTGAAGATACAGATATAAATGTGTTATAATCCGGTACATCTATGGGAATGATTATAAATGTATCCCCAAACAACTCCAGGGTATTTTATAATATAAAGACTAGTTCTGTATTTTCCACGAACACCAGCTATATGTAGGTCCAGATACATTTCTCTAAGCACTCGACATTGCCGAGTTCAATCTGCTTTTC
Source organism: Ursus maritimus (assembly GCF_017311325.1). NCBI lineage: Eukaryota > Metazoa > Chordata > Mammalia > Carnivora > Ursidae > Ursus > Ursus maritimus. Next base: position 1,464,566 of record NW_024426119.1, on the reverse strand, counting down.
TTTCCTTTAAATAAATGACGTGGCCCTCATATTCAAGCCATTTTTATAAGGGTTGATTTTGACAACTAGGAGAATGCCATATTGTGCTTAATTTTCAACTATATCCTAAGAATGTTTCCAAAAGATTTTTAAATTTTTAGCGCCTTAACTGATCGACTATATAAGAGGGAATGGTAATTACATGCTGAGGAGATACTGAAATTCTATTGTTCATATGATACATTTAAGATCTACTGGACAGGTGTTTGCTAGTTTTTATAAATTACCTGAATTAATTTTCTTAATAGTAACACTAATTTACCAATTAGGATGGTTACCGTGTGCTAACCTCACTTACTCTTCACAACTACAACGTAAGGTAAGGGTTATTTTCTTCACCTTGCGGATGAGAGGATGGAGGCTCTGAGGTGATCAAGGTCACCCAGCCCGTAAATGGCAGAGTTAGAATTAAAACCAGATCTCGTTCTAAACCCAGTGATCAGGATACCTTGTAACAAACGTGGAACATTTTAATCATATTACAAACACTCATTTCGTCAAATGGCGGACTTTCAAAGTTAAAATAGAGTTTTTGCAGAGGTATAATTAAGAGGGGAGGAAATGGGGGCTCTATCTCCCTATCGCATCGCTTCCTCGTGCTGCTTTATTTTTTTTATAAGAACATCTCCTATCAGAGCGCCTGGGTGGCTCAGTCTGCCTTCGGCTCAGGGCGTGATCCCAGGGTCCTGGGATGGAGCCCGGCACTGGGCTCCCTGCTCCGCGGGTAGCCTGCTTCTCCCTCTGCCTGCCGTTCCCCCTGCATATGCTCTCTCTCTCAAGTACATAAAATCTTAAAAAAGAAAAGAACATCTACTATTAATGTTTAAACTCGGAGTGACAATTCCCTCTTTCTGCCCACACATCGTTATGCATATCCCTCTTACGACACTCCAGGACAATATAAGGAAGAAAGATATCGCTAGTTTAACTCCATACTCCTTGTGAGGACGATTTGATCATACCCGTCTTTCCCCTAGAAGAGACTCACTAACAATAGGTAACTGGGATTCACTTTGACAGGAAGCCTGAAAAAGAAATACAGCAGCATTGCATCTTACAACAAAACCCAAACCCCAATTTTACATACGCTTTTGGAATCAGAGGGGCCATCCCCTGGCCTTGACCTGGATCTTTCAAACACAGCTCTCAGGGACTCCTTCTCATGCTTCATCTTGCGCTTGAGAGCCTCCAGCTCAGAGGTGTCAGCTGTGGTCCCCTTTTTTGGGGGGCGAACAAATATGGCTTTAAAGGCCTCGAGGGCTGTCTCTGGAGGCTTTGGCTTGACCTCTCCCCCCTGGGCCTGGGTTCCACTGGGGCCACTCTGGCTCTCCTGGGCAGTGCTGTAGCCCATCTCCTCCTTCCGGGGCTGCTCGGGGTCTTCTGCCTTCGCTTCCGCCTTGGGCATGTCAAGGATGAAGAGCTGAGAGAGCTGCTCCAGGAGAGTGGGAGTGGCCTTCGGGTCAGTTGTCTTCTCCCCAGTCTTCACTGTCTGAGGCCCTGCCTGTGCTAAGGACTTCTGAACAGGCTGTGTCAGTTTGAGCAAAGCCAGGTCGCCATCCTTGGGTTTAATTTCAGTGATGGTCTTCCCTCCCTCACCTGTAGTCCCCTTCTTCAGCACACGAAGCCCGCTAAAAAAGGCTGGAAGCTGGAATGACTTCTCTCCCGGGACTTCTTTTTTAGACGAGGCATCCTCGGGGACACCGACACCCAAGTTCTGGTCTGTTACCGCTTGAACGACTGGGGAACTTTCTTCTCCAGCTTGTCCTTGGGTGGGGCTGTTCTCTGTCGTAAGGCCACCATTGCCAGGTTGCGGTTTGCTACCTATCTCAGATGGAGTCCTGTGAGGACCTTCAGCACAGAGCTCTGCATCGTCCCTTTCCCCAGTGGTGCTATTTTCCCTACAATCACGTGGCTTTTCTTTGGGATCCTGAGACGGCTCAGATGAAACACTGGGGGACTGTGGGCGGCTGGTGTTGCTTCCCTCTTCCAGCTGCTGGCCACCATCATCAGAGTCGGAGTCACTGGTGGTGTTCACAACAGTCCCACGAACCAAAATGACATCGTCTCTGTTCACACTCTGAGTACTGAGTGGAAACTGCTCTTGACCAGGGAGAGAAATGCCTGCGTCTGCTATTCCCTGACTTCCCTCTGACTCCGTCTCCACCCCTGCAGGCTTGCCATCATTTCCCAGGTCAGGTGGAACCTGAGCTGCTGCCTCCCGCTGCTCCGAGCCCTTGCTGGGATCATCCAGCTGAGGTATTGGGTCCACAACCAGACTGTGGAATGCCTTCAGCACCGCGTCTTCCTCGTCAGGCTTCACAGCATCCGGCTTACTTGTAAACCCAAACAAAGTTTTCATAGAGAACTTGCTCAGGATCGACGGAGCCACTTCAAGTCTGGCTTCAGGTTTTTCTGGTTCCGAGACATCATCATTGCCCTTCAGAGAGTCTCCAGCGTCCTCCATGTCTCGGCAATGCCCTCGGTGCAAGTTCTGACTTTTGTCACTTTCCCCTGCTCGCTCCCTTTAACCACACCATCGGCTCTGAACTTACGGGGCAGAGAGCAACAGGACCCGGCAGCCTGACTCAGCCGCAGAGCCAGCACCCTTGGTCTCTTTCAAGTCACTTGCTGGGCCCTCCTTCCGGGGTGTGTGCGAGGGTGGTATGCTCGGGGCCAGCTGGGAGAAGTCCGCGGAGCTTTCTGCCCGCACGCAGCCGAGGCTGCACACCGTACTACACGCGAGCTGGGGAGGCTGCTCCTCCGGGACTTCCGTATTTATTCCCGTGGACAAAAGGGTTTCTGTCGTAGGGAAAGTCAGCCTGCCCCCAGTCATCCCGGCCCAGGACTTCAGTGTGAGCTCCGCCCCAGTGCCTCCCGGGAGCTTTCAACTTCCTCATTGGTGAGCAAGGGAGGCTCCCGAACGTGCTGAGCGGGCAAGCAGATCCTGACAGCCCTTGACCCACCCCCAGCAGCCCAAGAAATTCAAAAGTGAATCAGCAGAAATGGACCGAAACGCTTCTGAAGAGCTTCCTTTCGCCATCTAAATTTTGGTCGGAAGCCTGTGCGCCATCCAGGCCAAAAAACCTAGCAGCACACACAGCAACAGCCACTCACAAAGCCCAGAGTAAAGAAATGCAAGAGATAGATGATCTCAAAATGCCCAGAACTCTCAAAAGCAGTCATTTAGTGCTCTTGAAGTTTTTTTTTTTTTCTTAATGCTTTCTTCCGCTTCCCTGCAGGTTTCATCTGGAATGCAGATTTTAGCAGTCGGGGCCAGAGGGGGGAAAAAAAACCCCAACAGGACTGGTTTCAGGTTACTGCTGTTTTAGCTCTGCCCCGGTGTCTCACTGTTCTACAAACAGGTACTTAGGCAAGCACGCCCACCACGCCCAATGTCCACCAGCCTTACGCCGGCAGAGTAAACAGCCCGGGCCTGGCAGGAATGATTACCCTCCACACGCTATGTGCCAACCTCAGGCTTCTGCTCAGCAGCTCTAACTTCCTGGTTTCCTTAGGAATCCTGGTGGCTGAAGGGCACCCCTCTCTGCCTCAGTGATCCAACCAAGTGAAACCTGGCATGGTACAAGATAACACACAACCCGCCTTGTGAGGCAAAGCGATTCAGCAAAGGTCCCCGAGGAGCCACATTCCCTTAAAGGGCAAAACATCTGAAAGGTCTCTGTCAGTCAGGTTTCTATCACAGACCCCATTTGCCTAAAACAAGAACAGGACGGACGAAATCACCACCAAACATCAGCTCAAGGTAGTTTCCAACACTCTGATTATATGCTGGGAACCTAGCAACCGAGGACGTGGAAAAATTGTGGCTCTGTTTCCCAGGTGCATGGCTAGCTGCCTCTGGGGACAGCTTCCTGTCGTACCCGAAGGTCTCAGTGTTTCTGAAATTCGGTCCAGTCAGCAGGCATTTAGCAAGCACCTGGGATGGACAAGTTCCTGTGCTGGATCAGGACAACAGTCAAACTGGCTTTAAAGTAATCACCAGCTCTTTGAGCAAAGCCGCAAGAAGATTGAGCCCAAGCGTTAAACACAAACGGCAGTTTATTCTGCAAAGTAGAGGCTGTAGCCACAAGCAAAACAAGTCTTGCTTGGTCTGCATCAGGGAACAGCTGTGACTATCACACTGAGGACTCGAATCATGTTCCCCAAAAAGTATTAAGAATGGGAAATCCTGATTGCAACACATTTCTAGCAATGCATTCAAAAGGAGCCCTCACACACACAGAGTACATATTATACCATCCCACCAACCCCTACGGGAAAGTTAAGACGTCACTTCCTGGTCCCTGATTTGACCTTGTGTCTCAATGGAGACTTTCCCACTTGCTCCTGACGCTCGTAGGTTTGGGATTACTAATTAGGGCACGCTTAATCAGAAGGCCACCGTGACACACAGAAAACTTTATCGGCACCATTTAAATCTTAGAACAGCTTCCTGTCCAGAGGAAATGCCCGTCGATAAAAATCAGACTTCTGCTTCTTCAAGACTGAGGAAAAAAGGAATCACCACACCAGATCATATGATCTGTCTTTTTAAGAAGTACACAGAGCATCCATCCAACACAGGAGTGTGGGGAAGAGACGTGACACCTATTTGGTGTCGTCCTTTTTAACTGGGAGGTTCCATTTTCTCAGACCTAACTAATTATTGATTTCCAGAACAAGTTTCTGAGCCACCTTGTGTACTAGTCCCAGACAAGACACAGAATCCTCTAGACTCAAACACAGTAAGAGGCTCTCCCCATGCAATTCTCCTGCATTTATGAAGCATAATTCTATTACAAAGATGTATTCACCCAACCATCATTTTTAAGCACTGACTATGTACGAGGCTCTGGGGATATACAGATGAAGAGAACTCCAACCCTCCATGTTCGGAAACATGAAGTTCAGTGGGGGAAATCAGCCAAGAAAGAGGTGACACTTTGTTCTTACATTGTACATACTTCACACTCTAAACTCAGTCTGAATCACAATAGTTGGACCCAGAACAATTCTGAATGAAAGCAAGCGGGGACCATCCAAACAGGAAGACGAGGAAGAAAGAGCAGCATGGTAGGTATTGCAAACACATCTTTGAATAGAGACTCTCTCACACTGTGAGAAATGTCACTGTTGCTGGTCACTTAAGGAACTGAAAAATGTGTGCCCGTATGTTCAAATAAGAAGCCCACAAAATTTTAAAATCATTTTAATCTATTTTTCATCACGATAAGTGTACTCTTCAATCCCCCTCCACTGTTTCCCCCATCGTCCCGCCCACCTCCCCTCTGGTTACCAACAGTTTATGCTCTAGAGTTAAAAGGCTGTTTCTTGGTTTATGTTTCTCAGTCTGTCTGTTTCTCTCTTTCCTTTGCTCATTTCCTTTGCTCATTCTTAAATTCCATGTGAGTGAAATCATAAGGTATTTGTCTTTCTCTAATAGACTTATTTTGGTTAGCATTATACTCTCTACTTTATCCATGTTGTGGCAAATGGCAAGATTTCATGCTTTCCTATGGCTGAAAAATATTCTGTTATATGTACATATAACAGAACATTTCTATCTATCTATATATATATATACCACATATATATGGTATATAGACCACAAATATATTTTTATATATATAAATATCTATACCACGTATATATGGTTAAGTATACATATAATTACTACATATAATAATAGATGTATTATTATATGTAATAATTATATGTAATATATATAATTAATGGATAAAGAAATTTTATATTTATATTTATAAATATAAATTTATAAATATAAATTTATATTTATAAATATATATACCACTTCTTTATCCATTAATCTATCAATAGACACTAGGGTTACTTTTATATCTTGGCTATTGTAAATAATCCTGCAATAAACATAGGGGTGCGTGTATCCCTTTGAGTTAGTGTTTTTTTATTCAGGGGGAAAATACCCAATAGGGCAATTTCTGGGTTGTAGGGTAGTTCTATTTTTAACTTTTTGGGGAACCTCCATACTGTTTCTACAATGGCTATACCAATTTGCCACCAACAGTTCAAGAGGGTTTTTTTCCTCCACATCCTCGCCAACACTTCTTGTTTTTTGTGTTGTTGATTTTAGCCATTCTGACAGGCGTGAGGTGATATCTCATCGTAGTTTTGATTTGCATTTCTCTGCTGAAGAGTGATAGTTGAACATCTGCTTGTGTGTCTTTTGGCCAATCTGTATGTCCTCTTTGGAGAAATGTCTGTTCATATGTTCTGCCTATTTTTAATTGGATTATTTGTTTTTGGGGTGTTGAGTTGTATCAGCTCTTTACATATTTTGGATATCAACCCTTTATTGAATAGGTCATTTGCAAATATCTCCTCCCATTCAGTAGGTTGTCTTTTAGTTTTGTTGATTGTTTGTTTCACTGTGCAGAAACTTTTTATTTTGACATAGTCCCAATAGTTTATTTTTGCTTTTATTTCCCTTGCCTCAGGAGACATATATAGAAATATATTGTTACAGCCAGCATCGGAGACATTACGGCCTGTGCTCTCTTCTAGGATTTTTAAGAAGCCTACAAATTTGACCTTAGTTGATTGGTCTTGAAAAATGAATCTATTTAATGCTTTAACATTTTCAGGCAGAAAAAATAATCACTTCTCTTGGACTTCATTTATCTCAGTGTCTTACTCTGTGATGCCTACTTATTAAATACCTACTACACAAAGCCAGTATCAGCCAAGACTTTCTCCTTTACAACCTCCCCTGAAGCTCTTTTGTTCTGTACGGGTCAAGGGCAGGCCACCCGAAGATGGGCCACTGTGGCATGAAGGTTATTTGGTGTTGAAGGCAATCGAGACCTTGCAGGCTCAAGAGAAACTTTTGCCCCTCCCTTAACTACACAAAAGATTCTAAATTGGGGGTCTTCCCCAGAATAATGGTTATTACCAGAGATAAATTTTATCTGAGTGACGCATCTGTACGGCAGGACAAACATCTAGTACCAGACATCTGCTCTTGTTGTCCTGTGAATTGCATTCCTTCCCTTCAAAGTTCCAGACCCCTACCCCCTTCTCCTTAGTTTAGGATAACATATATACCTCATTTTGCCTATCTTTGGAATTTCCATGTCTTTGTGGATTCCCTGTATGTATGAAATTAAATTTGATTTTCTCCTGTTAATCTGTCTCCTGTCCATCTGATTCTTAGTCCAGCTAGGAGGGGACAGGACATTCATGCTCCTTGACAGTTCTAACCTCAAGACCCTTAAGCCTTATAAAAGCTATACCTACGCAAGAGGCCAGATAAAGTGATCCACCTTAGACAACTAAGTTAAAACAGGTAGCATTTGACCCATGTGATGTTCTTTGTAACTATTTGTTAAAAACAATCGGTACCCAGGGGCACCTGGGTGGCTCAGTCAGTTAAGCGTCTGCCTTCAGCTCAGGTCATGATCTCAGGGCCCTGGGATTGAGCCCGGCATCAGGCTTCCTTCTCAGCAGGGAGCCTGCTTCTCCCTCACCTTCTGCCCCTCTCCCTCATTCGTGCTCACTCTCTCAAATAAATAAAATCTTAAAAAAAAAAAAAATTGGTACCCAGCTACTTGAAACCTGGACACATATTTGTGTGGAGAATTTACTAGCAGTGAATTCTCCATGTTTCTCCGATCTCACCATCCTCCCAGACTGGGGCAAAAGGCAACTGTACTTCATGATAAGAAAATCAGTCCAACAAACTGTTACCTGGTGAAAGAAGCCTACAAGAGTGTTGCAGTAAAAGGCCCATCGCCTGAGAGCCATCAGTAGAACCTAGCTTCTTGGCTCTCATAAGATTAGAAGAATCAGCATTAACAAGTATTGTTTAACTCAATTGCAGAAATTGGACATTGCCTAAAAGAAAAACCTCCTAAAGTCCTCCCAACCTCTACTCTTTGCAACCCTCCCCCACATCATTCAGTTTAGATAATTCCTCCCCCACATTCTCATTAAACCCCAGAAAGGCAAGGGAAAAGTAAAGCAAGTGAGATTAATTTCACGGTGTTAGGCTACAAGATTCTCCTCCTGTTTCTCTTACCCAAATTACTTCAAGTTCTAGAAGGGCCTGTTTTTAATGACTAATTGCTTCCAGCTTCTAAAGTGGTTCAACTAGCTTCATGTGATGATTGCTTGAGAAAAGTAGAAAGGAGCTAAAATTACTAAGGGTAAGTAAGGGTGTAGAAACTATTTCTGCGGAAGACAAGTTTAGACCAGTGGACTCGGGAGAGTAAGTAAACTATGGATAAAGATGTGAGCGGGATAATGGGCAGAAATGGGTTTTGGGGTTTAGGAAGGATGTGTTAACTTAGTACCTGAAGTCTGATACGAATGGTGAGACCTGAGGAAATTAGGACATCACAAGCACTCTGAAAAGACACTTGTTTCAGGAACGACATCCTATGAAAGGAGTTTAGGGTTATGAAAGAATGTGGGTAGAATCAAACTGCTGGGAAGCTGAACGGGACTTCAGAAAGACTAGAAATCAACTACTTCAGCATTTTTGTTTAAAGACGAAGCCAGGGGCGCCTGGGTGGCACAGCGGTTAAGCGTCTGCCTTCGGCTCAGGGCATGATCCCGGCGTTATGGGATCGAGGCCACATCAGGCTCCTCTGCTATGAGCCTGCTTCTTCCTCTCCCACTCCCCCTGCTTGTGTTCCCTCTCTCACTGGCTGTCTCTATCTCTGTCTAATAAATAAATTAAAAAAAAATCTTTAATAAAAAATAAAGACGAAGCCAGGTGAAGTCACGCGAAGCTCAAGAACTGGTAGCAGTTCACACGGCTCTCGAGCGGCAACGAGATGGGACACGAGGTCTCCTAACTCCTGTCCACCTCCCGACTCCCTGCTGCCCCTGGCCTGTGAGCTTACCTTCTTCCTGAACAGCATCCTCCTTAGGTTTGCTTTCCACATCCTCGAAACGGAGTCATGACACCAAATAACAGACAAAGCCAGAGACCTCCGTAAGCTTCCCTTTCTGTTTCAGTTTTGTAGTGCCTTCCGTGCCTTCCCGGTGCGGCTTCCCTCTGCACTAACACAACGCTTAGGACAGCCCCTCGAGGTCAGCCTGAGAGGAGCCAGCAACTGTTTCTACTAATTGCCTTTTAAACACCCAACAGGCTGCACCTACCCTATGGCAAGGGCAGGTCTCAGTGATGAAGGCTTTTTTCCACTGAGCAGTCTTAGTGTAAAATGTTTCCAAGACTGGCTCCCCTGAGCAGTCTCAAATCTTCAGGGGAAATGGGTTGAATGTTGGTAACAAACGAGAAGACTCTGAAAGTTAAAAAGAGAGCCTGGGACATGCTTGTGAGGATGGAAGCAAATAAGAGAGCAGTGTGTGTGGTCTTTCAATGATCAGGAACCAGGGCAGGTGTGCGCTGTAAAGATCCTGGCCTTGGGTCTTGGGCTCACAACCTACTCTGCTCCTTCAAGAAGGTGGACCTTGGGCAAGCAAGCTATGCCTCAGCCGCCTCACCAGGATACTGGGAACGAGAAAAGGACCGACTTCCTGGGTGCTTAGGAGCACTAAGTGAACTAATATATTTGGCACTCTGATCAATGCCTGGCACGGAGTACGTACTCTATAGGTAAGATATATTTTCTTAGCAAAGCAGCAACCTTCTTAGAGCCACCAACCAGCATCTAAGATTTTTTTTTTTAACCTTGTCAATACGGAACAAGTATTTATTGATGAGCTGACGGCCCAGCTGAGAGGAAGCGGCCCCTCCCAATTCCTTCCGCATAGGCACGTGGGCAGTGGAGCTAGTTGGTTTGAACGGGATCGTGTGTTACAGAAAGGCCTACTGAGTACCACACCTAACCATGCCACAGCTGCGCCAAGAGTGAAGAGAGCGTCCAAGGAAACTCTTGCAAGGGATCCCTTTGGGTGTTTCAGGGCCAAGACTCTCTGGATTGTTTTGTCCATCTGTATCACCTAAAGGGAGTGAATTACTTTAAAATTCTCCCAGATGGCCACTGTGGGAGACAAAGTTCATCATGTTCTTTATTACTTTTCCTATGCTCCAAGACGATTTTTAAAAATAGATTTTATTTATTTATTTATTTGAGAGAGAGAACAACGTGTGAACAACGTGTGAGTTGGGGGAGGGGCAGAGGGAGAGAATTCCAAGCAGACTCCCCGCTGAGTATGGAGCCCAACCTGGGACTCAATCTCACAACCCTGAGATCATGACCTGAGCTGAAATCAAGTCCAATGCTTAACGCACTGAGCCACTCAGGGGACCCTCCAAGATGATTTTTAAACCAACTTAATCATTTCAGGAAAAAAAAAAAAAAACAGGGCGCCTGGGTGGCTCAGTCATTGAGCGTCTGCCTTCGGCTCAGGGCGTGATCCCAGAGTCCTGGGATCGAGCCCCGCTTCGGGCTCCCTGCTCTGCTGGGAGCCTGCTTCTTCCTCTCCCACTCCCGCCGTTTGTGTTCCCTCTCTCGCTGGCTGTCTCTCTCTGTCAAATAAATAAATAAATAAATAAATAAATAAATAAATAAAATCTTTAAAAAAAAGAAAAAATAATCCATGAATTTGGATTTTCTCAAGAAAATCTTTTTCTGAAGAGTCTGTTGACACATACTGCTGCTGAAACTCAAGAGTGTGATCCCTTAGGACTGTGACTTTCTCCCACTGTGGGGAAGGGATGCTTCCAGACAGGGGCTGGCCTGGAAAGTGCCCAGGTCAGCAACAGCAGAGCACTGACCATTTTCTTGCTTTGTTTTTAGGCCAACTCATTAGTCATCAAAGGTGTTAGTTCATTTAAAATTTCCTTACTCTTACAAATACAAAAATCAAGCCTGAAAATACTTAGTACACTACTGGTTATGGTCTTACTATCAAATATTTCAAAGATTAATTCCACCAAACAGTACCCAAGGTTCTTTGGAAATGAAGTCAATGTCCATGACAAAATAAAATAATGTAAGGGGGAGAAGGAAAGGCTGAGACTCACTTGCGAAGCTGGAGGGGAGTGGGGGAGAAAGGGAGCATTCTCCAAGGTACAGAATTTCCTGGGACATGTTTCTGAAGGTTTTTGAGCTTTTCTAAAACAAATAGTATTTATGTTCCACTCCAGAAAGTATGGAGTCCATAAAGAAAGCATTTCATTGTGGTTAAAGTTTTAGATGAAGAACTGGAATCTAATAAATCATATATACCTACTGGGCCTATACTCTCCTTCTTCCCAAAGAATAAAACTAGACAGCCATTGGCTATGCTATAACTGCGTATCTTTTTCTTTTCCTTCCTTAATTTCTTTTACGTCAAAGTGATCTTTTTTTTTTTATTTTATTTTATTTACTCATCTGACAGAGAGCGAGAGAGCACAAGGAGGGGGAGCAGCAGAGGGAGAGGGAGAAGCAGGCTCGATCCCAGGACCCCGGGATCATGACCTGAGATGAAGGCAGATGCTTCACCGATTGAGCCACCCAGGCGCCCAAGGTCAAAGTTATCTTGAGAATATTAGTTCAAACACCAAAGATCTAGGTATTATTTTTAAATATTTTTTATACTTAAAGGAGGCAATTGAAAAATTATGGAGGGTATGGATTTACCTGAAACGAAATGAAGGTAGATGAAAAGAGCATGCATGAGGGAAGAAGGGGGAGACAACTAGCTTTTCGTAGGGTGTCACTGTTGTCCCAAGTCGGCACCACACTAGTTTCTTTATTCGAGTTTTCTTGTGCCTTCCCTAAACCCCTCATAACTCTGTGAAAAGGCATCCTTAACCCCATTTTGTAGATGAATGCTGCCCAGCGTCAGTTTCCGCAGTGATGGAAACAATCTCTATCTCTGTTTCCAATACAGTAGATACTAGCTATGGAAGGCCTCTGTGCACTTAAAATGTGGCTCGTGTGACTGCGAAACTAGATTTTTTTTTTTTTTAATTTGAGAGAGAGAGAGACAGAGAGAACATGAGCAGGAGGAGGAGTAGAGGGAGAAGCAGACTCCCTGCTAAGCAAGGAGCCTGATGTGGGGCTCGATCCCAAGACCCTGGGGTCATGACCTGAGCTGAAGGCAGATGCTTAACTGACTGAGCCACCCAGGCACCCCAGTGAGCTAAATTTTAAATTTTACTTAACTTAAATAATAGCCACATAGGGGGGCATCTGCCTGGCTCAGTCAGTACAGCATGACACTCTCAACCTTGGGGTTGTGTGTTGGAGCCCTACGTTGAGTGTAGAAATTGCTTAAAAATAAAACCTTTAAAAATAAATAAAATAAAATCTTAAAAAAAAAAAAAAGCCACACACAGCTAGTGACTGTACTGGGCACGGCTATAGATGTTAATACTGAGGTTCAAAGAAATTAGGTCAATTCTAAGATTATACTACCAAGGAGTGGCAAAGCTAGGGTTTGAACTAAGTCAATCTGATTCTAAATGTTCATTCTCTTCATTACCATAAAGTCAAACAAAGATAGTATTTTGTAACAGCTCTCCTTCACATTGAAAAGTCAGAATGGAGGCAAAATACATCACCTCATTATGGGAACCAATGGGTACTGGAGCTAGCAGGAATTTGCTGAAGACGGACAGGAAACAAAGATTATGATCCCTGATTTGATCGGTAATGATTTCTTTAAGTTAATACTCACCATTTAGTCATGTAAAGAGAAAAATATGGAAATAAATGTAAATGCATTAAAATTACAAAGGAGAAAGGTAGGCATTGTCACAGCTGTGACCCCATTCTTGAGCATAGTTAGAGGGCAAAGAGAGGAAGGGGCAAGAGCTATGGCTTTGAAATGGGACATATTTGGATTCAATATAAAATATTACCTATTGGTCACATACTAGCTGTGTCACTTAGGTAAGTTCCTTAACTTCTATGAACTAGTACCTACATTTATAAAATGGGAACAATAACATTTAACTCATAGGACTGTTCCAAGAATTAAATGTGCTAATTTTCCTGATTCAGTCTTCCTTGAACAAGAAAGACAATAAATAGGGGTTGTCATTGTGGAGTGCGGTTAGTTGCAGGGATCAGTGAGAGAATCGCATTTCCATCGTTTTGAAATATATTCACTATTGCCTCCACTTTGTACATCATTTTTTTTTTAAGATAAGTTTTTTTTTTTTAAGATTTTTTTTTTTTTTTTTTAATGTGACAGAGAGACAGCCAGCGAGAGAGGGAACACAGCAGGGGAGTGGGAGAGGAAGAAGCAGGCTCCCAGTGGAGGAGCCCGATGTGGGACTCGATCCCAGAACGCCGGGATCACGCCCTGAGCTGAAGGCAGACGCTTAATGACTGCGCCACCCAGGCGTCCCTGTACATCATTTTAATTTGGGATTTAAACAAAAGTATACATAGCACTACTGTCGCTTTCAACACTTCAAAAAGTATCATGAAATATTCTGAAGAAATGTTTTTAACAGTTCCTGGAATCAAGGTCATTAACTTTCTGTAGGTAGAGAGGGAAGTTTATGACACAGGTTATCACAGGACATTTATACAGTAGCTGCAACTCTTAAAGCAATTTAGAAATAATGATAATAATAAATCAAGATATTTTAATTAAATTCTATAAAAATCTAAAGGCAAGAGAAAAATAACTAGGCCATTCCAACTGGAACCTCATGTTAACACTCCCTCAACATTCTCTAGCCAAAGGCTACTACTGCCTTTAAAATTCTAAGTGGGTCCTGTGGGATTGTCATTTCAACCACAAATGTCCATGTGTATCCTGGAGAGATAAGGAAAATGCTTTTCTGAAATACACACACAGAACATAGATGATACGTGTAGAATCCAGAGACCAAGGTTTAAAGAGACCATGTGACGCTCGCAGCACTCAGTCCATTGAGTACATACAGAGCTGTGGTTTTTAAGACAGAAAAGGTAGACTGAGAAAGTGAAACTCGTTCAAAGGGGGCAAAAAAGTAATTCTCTGAATTTTAGGGAAACCAAATAAAATACTTCGGCAGCAATATACCAATGCATTTAAATATAATCCCTAGGTAAATTTCTCACTATTTTTATAAAACTCAGTTCTAGTCTATGTTCTTCCAGGATTTAAAAGCATAATACAGGGGCTCTTGGTTGGCTTAGTTGGTTAAGCATCTGCCTTTGCCTCAGGTCATGATCCCAGAGTCCTGGATGGACCCCAAAGTCTGTCTCCCTGCTCAGCGGGGAGGCTGCTTCTCCCTCTGCCCCTCCCCTCACACTCATGCTCTCTCTCTCTCAAATAAATAAAATCTTTTTAAAAAAACATAATACAAAGTTTTCTCTATATACTCTCAAGAGTCCAAATTTTACATGCACAGCTATTATAGTGCATGTCGGAACAAACAAAAAGGAAATAAAGACAGTAAGTGTTATCAAGATCAAAGAAAAGTGAATTTCACAGTTCCATTAACCATTCACGTGGTTCAATGGGTAAGCCAAGTTCTTGTCGTTTTATAAAGAAATATGAGACATTACTAGGTTTGTCATTATCTTGCAGGACATGCAGAGGACAGGAGAAAGTCAAGGGAAGTATGGAAAATGGCATAAGAACTGAACTTGAGGGGCGCCTGGGTGGCACAGCGGTTAAGTGTCTGCCTTCGGCTCAGGGCGTGATCCCGGCGTTGTGGGATCGAGCCCCACATCAGGCTCCTCTGCTATGAGCCTGCTTCTTTCTCTCCCACTCCCCCCTGCTTGTGTTCCCTCTCTCGCCGGCTGTCTCTATCTCTGTCAAATAAATAAATAAATAAAATCTTTAAAAAAAAAAAAAAAAAGAACTGAACTTGACGACTGGCATTAACGAGGATTTCTATTTAAATATAACCTTCCACACCAATTTCAAAATTAGAACTAATTTGAGAGATAAGCTGGATAAATTTCATGTGGCTTAGGAGTAAAATCAGATAACTCTCTTTTCAGCTGCTTTATCATGATTTAAAGTGATGCAACATTTGTAAGAAATAATGAAGGCGATTTTCCAATTCAATCCATAATTTACCACTTTCACCTCTTCTCTTTACCTGGATCACTTCTTGATCATTTACCCTACATCACTGTAGGATAGACACATGTTCTCTGTCTTGCTCTTTCTCTGTCTTTCTCACTCTTTCTCTCTTTCATACATACATACACTCACACATACATGTACTCACATATACAAATAAACATGCTTGTTCAGGAAACAAACTACCCTGATATTTCTGAATTCACTTCACTTGTGAATACAGGCCCACTGTCTGATGCTACTGATTTGGGTTAAGTCTATCTGTGGCCTTTAGCTTTAAGTGGTAGGCTCTCATTGGCTTTCAAGAAAACAAAACAAGGATGTGGCCTTTTCCCGGGACTGCAAAGGCACCGTGCATTCTTTGTTGTTGAATCTAAATTATGCTCTGGAGTCTGCCATTTAGGAGGGAGGTGGAAAGCATGACATCAGCTCAGGTTCTCATCGGTACTTCCCCTTTAACTCTAGAGACCAAGGTCTTAAAGGCCAAGGCGTCTTGTCTTCCAGTTAGCAGCTGCAGAATCTTCACTAGATTGAGTTCTGTGGGGTGATTTTGACTGCAGTTCTAGCTTCTTTTTTTTTTTAATAATAATTTTTATTCTGTTATGTTAGTCACCATACAGTACATCCCAAGTTTTTGATGTAAAGTTCCATGATTCATTACTTGCGTATAACACCCAGTGCCCCATGCAATACATGCCCTCCTTACTACCCATCACCGGCCTATCCCAATCCCCCACACCCCTCCCCTCTGAAGCCCTCAGTTTGTTTCCCAGAGTCCATAGTCTTTCATGGTTCATTCCCCCTTCTGTTTACCCCCCTGCATTCTTCCTTTTCTTCTCCTACCCATCTTCCTATTTCTTATGTTCCATAAATGAAACCATATGATAATTGTCTTTCTCTGCTTGACTTATTTCATTTAGCATTATCTCCTCCAGGTCCGTCTATGTTGCTGCAAATGTTATGAAAGCGTTCCTTTTGATGGCTGAGTAATATTCCATTGTATATATGGATCACATGTTCTTAATCCAGTCGTCTGTTGAAGGGCATCTTGGCTCCTTCCACAATTTTGCGGTTCTAGCTTCTAATGCTGAGCCTGGTTCTCATTCCTTCTCACTGATTATGGGAGCTAACATATCTATTAAACGACTTTTTTTCTTAAGTTAAAAACAAAACAACAAACAAACAAAGAAGCAGCCAAAGTAGTGGAGAAGTAGAGGAGCTTAACATTGAAGTACTTAGGTCTAGGGTCAGACAGACCTAGGTTCCAATCCTTGCCCCTGACTTGGCTGAACCTCTCTCCTTATTGTACAATATTATTATTATACTCCAAAGGATTGGTGCCTGGCATTTCAGAGGTGATCGATACATGGAAGTTTTTGTTATGGTTTAGATACTTAAGGTGGGGTATGGCCTTGGTAATTATATCCTTCCATTCTTAAGATGCCATTACTTGGGAGCTGATACTGTGTCCTCCCCAGTCAATGAAGCCAATTCAGTAGGGAGAATGCCGGGCCGCACAGGTGAGAAGGTGATTGAGATGATCCTTGGGGACCGAAATCACTAAGAAGAGTTCAGTTTGTATTTTTTTTTTCTTTAAAGATTTTATTTATTTATTTATTTGACAGAGAGAGAGAGAGAGAGCACCCGCACTCATGCAAGCAGGGGTAGGGGCAGAGGGAAAGGGAGAAGCAGGCTCCCCACCGAGCAGAGGGCCTGATCCAGGGCTCGCGATCCCAGGACTCCGGGATCATGACCTGAGCAGAAGGCAGAGGTTTAACCGACTGAGCCACCCAGCTGTCCCCAGTTTGTTTTTTTCAAAGCGAGTGTGCAAATTCTACTTTCAGAATCCATGCAACCTGTATACAACCCTGATGACTGTTTACCTTTTTTGTTTTTCATATCTCTTTTTCAATCTCAGGCCACACTTCTTTTAGTGTCGTTTCTACCCCAACCTTGTCCTGTGTTTACAGACATTTTATAAACTATCCCCCATGGTGGACATTCCTCTCAAATGGAATCTTCAAAAGACTGCACTTGTTGTAAGAAGTTGGGCCCCACTTGCTCTGTAGTCTGTCCTTAGTCAGCTGCCTTTGACACATCTCATTCAACGTGTGCCAGAAACTAAGGAACGTGGCTAATGATAGCTCCCGCTTTGGTGGAATTCGGCTACTGCCCTTTGAAGCTGACTTTGTAACGTTCATATTCTAAATGGGCCCCAAAATTGATACCTAGATTTGCTAGATTTCATAAATAAAATACAGGACAACCAGCTACATTTGAACTTCAGACAAACAACAAATATTTTTTTTTTCACTCTACGTATGGCCTATGCAATATTTAGCAACCTCCTGACCCAGAAGTCGAACTGACTGCGCATTGAGTTTCGTCTTTCAGGAGTTTTGTAGATCAGCCAGAATGGCCCACAGAATTTGTTTGAGGAGGACGAGAAGATAATCACTCCAACAGAACCTCTCTGCACAGCAGTCTGGCTGACATTCAGCTAAGACAGCAGCACTGGTTGCTTAAACACTGAAATACATATTGGTTAGAAAATAGATGGTACCCTGGGCCTGCCTAGTCTCTATCCTACACCAGCCTTACCTCCTGCCATTCCCCAGTGGAACCTCCGTAGCTTCTCACAATTCAGTAACTAAAGATGAATATGGGATGAGACAATATGGATGGACCTGGAGGGCATTATGCCAAATGAGATAAGACAGAGAGACAAATACCTAATCTTCTCACTTATATGTGGAATCTAAAAAATAAAACAAACTGAACTCACAGAAACAGAGGACAGACTGGCAGTTGCCAATAAATAAATAAAATCTAGGCAGGGAATGAGGAGAAGGGGAGATGGGTGGAGGTGGTCAAAAGGTACAGACTTCCAATTATGAGAATGATAAATTCTGGGGATGTAATGTACAGCGTGGTGACTAGAGTTAACAATACTGTATTGCATATTTGAAAGTTGCAAAGGGAGTCGATCATAAGGCTTTGTCACAAGAAAAAACGTGTGACTATGTGAGGCGATAGATGTTAACTTGTTACAGTAATCATTTCAGAATATATGCATACATCAAATAATTACATTGTACACCTGATACTTGTACAATATACAACTTATACGTCAAGGTACCTCAAAAAAACTGGGAGGGGAGGGAAGGATAGCACTGGAGAGACAGAAAGTTGTATGAGCCTTCAAATATAGTTAGGGGACAAATTTTGGTCTTGCGGTCAGTTATGACATGGTTCCTCACATCAGGACAAAGATTTCACGCTGAGAATATGAAGATCTATTTGTTTTCTTTAAATAATTCCCATTCCCCATATATTAACTTGGCTTGGGCTGACTGACGCTCCTGTAACAGAATCAGGAAATTTAATATTATAGCACTTTGTTTCATCTGTTCCTATTCCTCTCCATTCTGTCAAAACACACTTGATAAAGACACTGAAGGTAAGCAAGTGCCCACAGCCCCATAGCTGGTCAGTGGTGGAGCTGAGGGTGAAAGTGAAGGGGATCTCCATCTCTTGGTCTAGAGCAAAGGTTGGCAAACTGCAAATCTGGTCCATGGCCTGTTTTTGAATGACACATAAACTAAGAATGATCTTTACATTTTTACATGGTGGGGGCAAAAAAAATCAAATGATGAATGTTTCTTGATATGTGAAAAATTAGATGAAATTCAAATTCAAATTTCAGCATCTATAAACTTTTACTGGAGCCCAAGCTCACTCATTCATGTATGTATTCTTCATGGCAATTTTCTTTCTTTCTTTCCTTTTTTTCTTTCTCTTTCTTTCTTTCTTTCTTTCTTTCTTTCTTTCTTTCTTTCTTTCTTGTTTTGTTTTAGATTTTCTTTATTTATTGGAGAGAGAGACAGAGATAGTGAGAGAGTGCAGGAGCAGGGAGGAGAGGGAAAAACAGGCTCCCCACTGAGCAGGAAGCCTGAACTGGGGCTCTATCCCTGGACCCCCGGATCATGACCTGGGCCAAGGTAGACTCCCAACCAACTGAGCCACTCAGGCACCCCTCTATGGCTATTTTTATCACCAGAGTCGAGTAGTTACAACATAGACTAATGGGCCCCAAGGTCTAAAATATTTCCTCTCTAGTTCTAGTAAAAAAACAAAAACAAAAACTAAACTAAACTTAATTAATGCACAGCTAAATAAGAGAACTTAATAGCAGCCCCAGCCTGAACGCCAGTGGCCATTCTGATTTCTTGGTGTCAAACTCCCACCAATTCTTAAATGTTTTAGCTATCACGCCTGCATACTAATGAGAAGCAGCATATCTATAGAAAAAAGCTGAGGAAAGTATCTTCCTGATATCGACGCTGCAAATCAGGTCCAGAACTGAAAACAGAGCAGTCCTGCCTAACACTTAAAACTGATCAAAATATCACACAGCCGCACGTGCCTCCCTGACCTTACTATTCAAAGCCCTCCCCCGCCCAGAGGAAAGACCTCCTTGGGAGTTGGTGTGGTGATCAAAACTTTTACTCAATGAGTAGGACCCTTTCAAATGGACATCTTACTTATAATATCAATATTTAAAACACAGGAGTTACATTGTGCTGTCTGAAGAGGGCAAAGGACTTAGAGATGAGGAGCCTTAAGGCCCAAAGTGTAAAATCCACTGATACAGAAAATAATCTAAAGGAACTATACCATGTTGCCTGGGTGGCTTAGTCGGTTAAGCGTCTGCCTTCGGCTCAGGTCACAATCCTGGGATTGAGCCCCGATCAGGATCGAGGTGTCAGGCTCCCTGCTCAGTGGGGGGAGCCTGCTTATTCCTCTCCCTCAGCCTCTCTCCCTGCTTGTTCTCTCTCTCTCTCTCTCACTCTCTCAAATAAATAAATATAATCTTTAAAAAAATAAAAAACTATCCCAATTAAAAAAAAATAATTAATGGAAAACTAAAACATAAATATATATTTTATTATATATTCATGTAATTATTTTTATATAAATATAATTCATATACCATATATAATATATAAACCATTAAAGGCTGGTTCAGAAAATAGATCTTTTTTATGCAGTAATATGTATCAAAAGCCTAAATATATTTATAGACAATAATCACAAGTTTATCTTAGAAAAATAGTCCTAAATATTGGGGGTGGGGGGAAGGGTACAGGAAAAATTATATGTTTGGTAGTTCTATTTATTTCCAAATTGTGGAGTATTCCAAAATTGAAAACAACGCCAACATCAAATAATAGAGAAATGATTTAAAAAATTTTTGAGATACAATGTAGTAGAAGAGTATACATTCACCTAAGACACATCTAGAGGGCTGTCTGGGTGGCTCAGTCAGTTAAACGTCCGCCTTCAGCTGGGGTAATGATCCTGGGGTCCTGGGATGAAGCCCCAGTTCAGACTCCCTGCTCAGCGGGGAGTCTACTTCTCCCTCTGCCTCTCCCCTTGCTTGTGCTCCTTCTCTCGCTCACTATCTCTCTCTCAAATAAATAAACAAATCTTTAAAAAAAAAACACACATCTAGAAAGAATATGTAACAATACGGATAAGTAATGTAAAATTAGTTGGTAAAGAGAAAAGGGGGGAAACATAAAATCTATGTTTATATGTAAAAACAATCCCTCATTTAAAATAAATCATACATAGTAAAAAATACAAAGAAAATTTATCAAATGTTAACTGTTGTTGTCCTTGGTTGCTTAAAGTTATTTCTTTTCTTTCAATTTTACTAGATAATTCAAATTTTACAAAAGGATTGTTTTGATTTTTATAATTGAAATAAGTAAAAATAAGAGATAATTTCATTCACGGGGAGAAGGAAAACCAGAAATATATAGTTTAGCCACAGTGTTAATAAAAAACACAATAAACATAATTTTTTAAAAACACAGAAGAAAAAGAAAGTAGTCTTCCAAAATCCATTTCAGGGCCTCCTGGCTGGTTCAGTAGGAGGAGCATGTGACTCTTGGTCTCAGGGTCATGAGTTCGAGCCCCACGTTGGGTGTAAAGGTTACGTAAGTAAATAAATAAAAACTTAAAAAAAAAAAAAAAAACCCAAAAATCCACTTCAACCCTTTCAGACCCCAAGCCTCCTGCTGCAGCAAACACAACTTAAAGTAATCTGACCAATAGATGTCACTGTTACACTTCTTTCATTGACCACATCTTAAGATGCACAACCTAACTTCGGAGGTAGGGTGACAAAAACAAAAACATCACAAATTTCCATTTCATCTCACAAAGGGCTGTAGATTTTTCATCTTTCAGGCTCATTCCAAACCTCCTTTTACAATAACTGGGATGTTGAATGCTTTTCTAAAATGACATCCAGTGATGACGCTACTATGGTTACGAAAGTGCAAGGTTCATCTGCTCTTGGTTACTTGAGAAAATCTCCAGCTATATAAACACTACAGATCTAACCATGTTCGTCAAAGACATACTTCTGGGTCTGAAAGTAATGAACTGGAAGGTATCAAAAGGAATCAAGGACACAAGTTTGCTGATGGGCATTAAAGTCAACAGCAAAGGAAAAAAAGTGGGGGGGGGAGAAGATAAGAAAAAAGGGGAAGGAAGGAAGAAAGAAAAGGGGAAAAAAGAAGGAAAGAAAGAAAAAGTCCTTCTTGCATTCCTAATGTTCACCCTCATCTCTGAAAAGAAACAGAGATGGAGAGGGGTGGTGACAACGATGACAGTCTGGTCAATCTATCAGGCCATCTACAATGTGGAAGGAGCTACAACCCAGCCCACCGTTCTGTAGAGTATAGTTGACAGTTCTGGATGAATACATGGATGAATGCGAAGGGAGAAGGCTGTGTTTTCTAAATGGGTCATCTTGGTATTTGCAGACTTCCTGCTGACCTGTTCACCTGTTATCTGAACAGCTGGAGGGAAAGAAATGTTTAGGAACGTGTGAGGGAGACAGGCTATTTAGATCGTTCTAGAGAATGCTCTCAAATGTATGTTCTCAAATTTTTAGAAAAGTGATATTAAGAGGTGACAAGCAGCAAACAGGTACTCCCACCACAAGGTTTAGGCAGTAAAGCTGACGTGGGGAGAGCACTCTGAAAACATTCAGGTAAACTGTAAACATAATCACGTTCTAGTGCACACATTTCAGACCACTGAGGTGTCTCTGTATTCTGCAGCTGACTGATGTTTAGATAATGACCTCCCCACGAAATGCAGCTTCAGCAGTTTTGTGAACACAGTTTACAGTAAATGCATCTCTGTTGACGGCAGAGGTTTCCACTTACATGGAGATCCAAGTACAGTTCGCTTTTGTTTGGCTTCTCTCTCTCCTCGTGGAGCAGAAATGGACAGGCTGGTCCTGCTCGATAGCCCAGGAACCATGCACCTCCATCCCTGTTGGGAAGGTCTTTAGCTGTTGTCTGCTCACTGAAACAGTCCCGGGGGAAGCCCTCGGAGGAGAGGCCTAGACAAAAACAGAGAAGACCATCAGTGACACGGTGGCTAAAAAAACATCAAGCCAGCCCTATCTTGTTCTCCTATGTGGGCCATTTCATACTACCTCTTACATTCCTTTCTAGGTTGTATTTTTAGAGTATGCTCTCTTCCAAAAGTGCTTGTCTTGATTACTCTTTCTGGATCTCACTAGCAAAGAATTTAAAACATTTGCCCTCATCCCCAATTTACAAAGAAAAGTCTATTAGCTATACTCAACGTTCACTATCCTTGCTTACCAATGCAGGCGACACAGCCCATTCTCTCTCAGGACAGAATCAGAGGACGAGCTGCAGGACAGAAGTCAGGAGGCCTGAGTTGTTGGATTCACTACTAGAAGGTGTCACCTGAGCCAGGTCACTAGTCACTAGTGTATGCGTTCTTCTAGAGCAGAAGCTGCATCACGGACATCTTCATTTCTGGGGGTAGAATTATCGTGCATGGTGCATACTGGCACTTGGTCACTTTGTTGAATGAGTGACATTGCATGAGTGAACTATCGGGGACCCACTTTTCTCATCTCTGGAACGAGGGTATCACATGGGTTTTTACCTAAACTGTGTTGGGATAATAGTCAAGGATGTGCCAGGCACTGTGCAGTTCGTAAGATCGCTCTCTAGGAAGGCATCACTAGTGCCCCCAGTTTAGACGGGGAAACTGAAGCACAAAGAGGTCAAGCAATTTGCTCCAGATCATAGAGTCAATAAATGGGAAAGCCAGGAACTGAACCCCAGCAGTTAAACACTAGAAGCCATGCTCTTAATGGCCACACTAGGTGGCCTGTGCCATTGAAATGGCGATGTGTGTTGTGTAACAAAAGGACTTTGTGGTCAAATAAATGTGAGAAAAACTGTGTTGTAGCCTTTAGAGCCACGAGTCACATTAGCATAGCAAAGACTTTGAA
The DNA here is from genome assembly GCF_017311325.1 of Ursus maritimus. Classification (NCBI taxonomy): domain Eukaryota; kingdom Metazoa; phylum Chordata; class Mammalia; order Carnivora; family Ursidae; genus Ursus; species Ursus maritimus. The sequence goes on along the minus strand of NW_024426119.1, from coordinate 1,441,195 downwards.
ACACTCTTTAGTAAAGGAGCTTAGCTCTGTATAATAGCGTTTTCCGAACTTATTAGACCACAGAATCCATTTAAAGGATCCTTGTGAAACATGTTGGAAGCCACTAGTGTTCCACGGGAACATAGTTTGGAAAATTCTAGATTAGATCACCTCTAAAGTCCCACACAGCTCTCAAGTTCCTAGGCCTCTTTTAATTCCTGGTAAGCAACCTTGGCAAAATATTAAGCAACCGGGCCGAAGGGTTTAGGCTCAGCGCACTTAGCAGTAGAGCTCACTGCTGGATATATGATAGGGCATTTATTACACCTAATCCTTGTAATATTGTCTCTTTGATAGTAGCCCGATGCCAGCCAGCGGCTTGTGCCACACTGCAAACCTGATCTGAGCTGAGAATAAGTCAGCTGGTAAAAGGACTGTGGGGTAACAGTCTTCTCCTTTACATTAGAGTAGAATTTTAGAAGAAAGAAAATTTGAAAACAGCAAGGTTTTGCTTCGTGCTTGCTTGTTTGGTTGGTTTCCAATCGCACTTCAAAGTGAAAGGCGATACGGGTCACAGTGTCTCCACAGCTGGCCTCTGGCAGGCTGTTGACAAAACACTATTCTGTAGCCGCTGAGAAAACAAGGATCCAAGACGTCAGGCGTCTCTGGGCAGACGCAGGGTGTCCGGAAAGTCATCACCAGGCTCTTCCCTCATGTGCTCCAGGCGCCTTAGAATGAGGGCCTTTTTATTCACCTGGCCTCACCCTTTCCTTCTGCCCCTAGCTACCTACTCTCTCGAGACAGACTGTCCCCTGGGCTTTCGCTGAGGCCCTCCTGGGCCGCAGAGGGTGCCCACTCCTGCTCCGAAGAAGACACAGAAAAGGTCTAGTGCCTGAGAGAGCCTCGGAGAGGAGCGCTCTGCTGAGCACCTCCCCCTGTATCCTCACGATGACCCTGAGAGGAAGGCAGTGCTGGCCGTGCTCTAACAGATGGACAGATGGAAGCTCAGACTGTTAAACTTCCATTTATAAGGCTCAGCTCCCTCCTAGAATACTTCTGTTTATATCCAACCTGTTTAAATTTATGGTGTCCCCTCACTGTGCCACGTCATCTTCAGAAATGTGCTAGTTACTAATCCCGTCCCCCTTTTTAAGTCCCTCCACTTTTCATTTTGATTTTGGGAGGGCCGCTGACTTTGGATGAAGTTTACACAAATTAAGAAAACAACATAAAACATAGTCTGTATATCACAAACAACATAACGTAAACACCTAAGGCAGGACCTCTGGATCATCAGAGGCACATTGTCTGGTGACTGGAAGGTCGTCGTTTAGGTAGAAGAGAGGGAGAAATTCCCACGGTAACAAGGATCCGGTGTCCTCGGATAAAATGCAGGTGCCCACGTAAGCACACCCACACACCCTGCAGTGGCTGTCGGACACTTCGTTAATAAGGTGTGCGGTGCAATCCAATTCACTCTTTATGCAGAGGAAAGACAACACCAAGTTTAGCCACAAACAAGGAAAAGTGACTTCATTTTGGAGTTCGTTTTCATTTTAAAGAGCCAATTTCTAACATCTAATATTTAACCAGACAATGTCCCTATGAAGTAAACGCACAAGGTATAACGGTGACGCGTACTCATTTTGGTGAAGATCGTCAGGACAGGATAGGACCAATGGCAGAAATAAGTAACAAAACTGTTATTCTCAAAAGTCTGACAGATAGGTGCAAATGACAAATTCACCACTAGAAAGGACATAACAAACTTGCAAAGCAAGTCTTTGAAGGGAGAGTTTTAATAATCCCAACACGAGCTTTTGAACAGTCAAAAATAAAGCACATGACCATATTGATTAACACAGCTAGTGGCCACACTATTCTCTTCAACTGAATAAATTTTAATAAAGAGAAAAAAAATTACCTGAAATTAGGTAAGTATATTCTGTCAAATAGTCAAATGTCATCTAATTTTATGACACAAAGAGATTTTGAGGTGTTATATTTTCATTGAACATTTTGCAAAAAGCTGAGAACGGTCTCTTCAAGTCGATCATGTCTTTCCCTTCCATGTGCATACTAGAAATGCATTTTCCACTCCATATTTATTGGTTATTTTGTTTCTCAAAGACATGTCAGAGGCTACCACACACGCACACAGGTTAATGCTACAGCTGACTGCTGTTGATACAACGGACAGCACGGACACAGCACAGGAAGGGAACTTACCTTGGGCCCACCTTGAAAGTCTGTGCTTTTCCCAACCATTCCAATGATGAGCTGCGCTTCCTGATGCTAACCTACAACATTAGACTGGGGTTCTGCTGTCAGGGAAGCAGACAGAAAGGAAAGGTAATAGGCCATTTAAAGCTGGAAGCAGTCTCCATAGCTCGTCTTTCCAAAACGGAATAAGCATCCCTACCTGAGGATCACTGTTTCCACTCCTTCACTTCCTCCCTGCGTTATGATTATGCACCCAAGGCCTTTTCCAGTGGCATTTGGAGTTCCACCCATTGGCATAGATGTTGTGTATTTCCCCTGGTCCATGGATGTTGGATCTGGCCTTGTGTCTTGCTATAGCCAATTGAATGTGAGCAATGTGACAGGATGCCAATTCCGAATCCGGGCCTTAAGAGGCATTTTGTGGTTTTCCCCCTGCTCTGTGTTTCTGCCATCACCATGCGACAAGCATGTGCTAGGGAGCCCAAATGAGACATGCAGAGAAGACCCAAACATAGTCCTGCTGCCTGGAATGGACCCAGATCACAGCAAGTGAACGACAGCCAACCAACTCTTAGGACGATGAACGAGAACAAGAGATATTTGCTGCAAACCACTGAGATTTGGGGTTTATTTATCAAAATAGCTGCCTAATAGACTATCATCTGTCTCCACCAGAAGCACTGTATCTACTAAAAAATTTAAACCATTTCAGCTGAGACGGCTTGATGACTACAATATATATTTTTTGTAATTCCTACTAAAAACAATTATTCAATATATCAGGTTTTGGAAAATCAAGCAAAAACTCATGGCATACCCATTTCCTCATTCATACCAAGCATCACACACAAACTGCATTTCATTAGAATTAACCTTATTCAGCAGGCATTGTCCTTCATTATCTAAAGAATATCTACATGTCTATATAGATATATACACATATATATAAATGTATATACATATACGTATACATATGTATAAATCTGCTTCCAAAGAGAAGTGTGCAAACATACCACATAACCAGAGCTGGACCAAAGTCCCCAAGGAACAAAATTACAGTGCCTTTCAGCCTTCCTCCTTCAATTTTCCTGTCACACTGAGCCCTCACTTGACAGCAATGATGAAGTGGTTATGCTTCCAAAAGGAGAAGGGGGGGAAAAGACCTTAGCTGAGACTTTCTTGAGTTTTTGCTCCTATGCTGTAGTTCCCCAGGCCATCCATCATATTGACTTAAAATAAATCCAAAGAGGTGAAGTTTTCTCAACCGTGAATATCAGAACTGATATGTAAAGGTAGACAGGTTGTCTTCCATTATGTTATTCAAACATGTACTTACAAGCAAGAGAGACAGCAATCTAGATGTGTAGCTAATGGAAAGTGACACTGTTAAGTACTTGTAAAGAGGGTGTGTGCCTGTGTGTAATTATTCACGTCTTTATCCAGGGAGACAGAGCTTTGGTAAAAGTATAGTCTCATGGCTGGTATCTGTCAATTTGAGATCAACGCTTACCAATCCCATTGCCCCCATTTTCATTCCTTGTGATGTTCAATGATACCATGTCACTAAGCAGATAGGTAACTCTAATTCTGAGAACACACCTTATCTATCCACCCCAGCCTCTAACTCCTCGTGAGAAGTACATAGAGGAAGAAATTAGGAGCAAGGATAGACAGACGGAAGTGGAAGGTGCACAGAAGCAGGGGAAGGCTGCAGGTAGGTCAAGAAGTGGGAAGGACCGGGGAGGAGACTCTGTCTACTATGAAGAAAGCAGCCATATCCGTCAAACACATGCAATGTTCGAATTTCTGAAGTTATGCTTAAATTCAAATGAAATGAAATAGAATTTAGAATTAGAAGGAATCTTGTATATCTCCTATCTGCTCATTTTATACTTGATGAAACTGAAACCCAGGAAGGTTGTGTTATTTCCAATATGTCCACCTAGTGGCAAAGGCAAACTAAAATCCAGGTTCCAGGGAAATCTTTTATGTTATTTAGAGAAGGACATTATTGCCATTCCATAGATGAGAGAACACTGAGGTCTGAGTAAGAAGTAGATGTAAATGGGGGCACCTGGGTGGCGCAGTCGTTAAGCGTCTGCCTTCGGCTCAGGGCGTGATCCTGGCGTTCTGGGATCGAGCCCCACATCGGGCTCCCTGGTCCACTGGGAGCCTGCTTCTTCCTCTCCCACTCCCCCTGCTTGTGTTCCCTCTCTCGCTGGCTCTCTCTCTGTGTCAAATAAATAAATAAAATCTTAAAAAAAAAAAAAAAAGAAGTAGATGCAAAAGGTTCGACAGGTGGGATCGATTCCTGACTATGACCTTTACTAATTGTTTGAACTTAGTGGAATTACTAAACGTCTCTGAATCTTTATTTCCTCATTAATAAAATGAAAATAATGTGGGGCACCTGGGTCGCTCAGTCAGTTAAGTGTCTGCCTTCGGCTCGGGTGATGATCTCAGGGTCCTGGGGTCCAGCCTGCTCGGCAGGGAGTCTGCTTCTCCCTCTCCCTCTGCCCTTCCCTCCTACTCATTCTTTCTCTCTCTTTCAGGTAAATAAACAAAATCTAAAAATAAAATTAAATAAAAATAAAAATATGCCTGTTAGTGAGCTGTGTTCAAAATTGTTTTCTTCCAGGAAACTTTGCCTGGGCTAGGGGTGACAGATCGATGGGGGATGCAAACAAATCCCCATTTTAAGGGAAGAAAAGAAACCTGTACACAATGAGGGCATACTAAACATCACACACTCATGCTAGGGACTGTTTTCTGTCCGGGAAGATAAAGAGAAAAAAAAAGAAGCTCATAAGAATTCACGGTAGCACTCCGCTGCAGCAGATCCCAAATCTGCGTAAGTCCTAAAAATAGACTTCACGTCATCAAATGCAAGAGCGCGAGTAAGTGGCTGATACCTCCCAAAAGAGCAGCTCCTCAGGGCATTTCCTTAGAAATGACATCCAATGACACAACTCCCTTAAAGGTCAAACATTTGAGCCTCGGGCCATGAATGAAACTATTTATAGGCATAGCTTTAAATGAAATGGCATTTTAAGGAGGTACATAAATATATATTTCTATGATTATTATTACACTAACTTCTTTCCATGTTCTTTTCCTGCAAAGAATACAGATGTTAAATGAGAGACAAATATTGCTCAAGTCAGGAAGCTCATTTGTGGCTATAGTTATATGGAATATTCTAACACCTGAAAAACAGGGGTGTGTATTTAAAGTAGCACAAACGATGCTGAGTCACTCTGCTTTAGAATGGATGGAAGGTAGGAGCGGATGCTTCTAAGTAGGGTTGGTGCAGCAAAGATCAAGAAAAGATGAAATTTGGAAGGTTGTAGGATTCCCTGAGACATTAAGAGCCTCTATGCATTCTCAGACAGTAAATGCTAAGGAAATTAGACGTTGGTACTTCCAACGCCTGTTATCAAAAAATTTTGGTATGTTTGATGATAAGAAATATACTTGCTTATTAACAAAAAATATTATTGAAGTGAAGAACAAGAATACAAAAAACATTTCTTATCGTATTCATTCCAAATAAATTTGAATTACATTTTTTCCATTTTATGTCACATTGTTCCAGTTACTACAGGAATAGTTATACCAATGGGGAGCTCAACTCTTGAAGAGATATGACATAATTACTAATTATCTTAATTGCTAAGGAGGTATAGTAAAGCAAAAAACCTATAAAATACTAAGGCTTGGATTATAAAGTATATAATGAATATTTTTTTTAAAATCTTTTTCCAGAAAGAAACGATCTTAAGAGTCACAAAACATGAATATTCATAACAAGATTGAGACAAAGAAAAAAAGAAGGCACATATGCCAATATTAAGGGTAAACATTTAAGAGATTGAGAACCCAGTATGACTTTGAGTGTCCTGGCAAACAAAGCAAGAATGAAAAAGCATTCAGTTAGTTCACTTCTATTATCAAAAGGAGGAGGGGCCCCTGGGTGACACAGTTGGTTAAGTGTCTGACTCTTGGTGTCCATTCAGGTCCTGATCTCAGGGTCCAAGGGATGGAACCCAGTATGGACCCCCATGTAGAGCCCCGAGTCCTCAGGCTCCGTGCTCAATGGGGAGTTGGCTTGTCCCTCTCCCTCTGCTCCTCCCCCCATGCTCTCCCTTTTTCTCTTGAATATATAAATCTTAAAAAAAAAAAAAAAAAAAGGAAAGATACTGATCCTTCAAGGCAGATCAAGATTTTTCTGATGTTTAATTCTGAGAGACACTGCTACATAATGCAGTCAATTCCCACCTCAGCCTTAGCTCCATCCTGGCTGTTCTGACCAACAGTTGACTTCACAGAGCTAATGGTGCTGACCTAATTGGCTACAAATAGCCTTTGTCCTTTTAACCAGAGAGGTTTGGAAATTATCTTGAAGGCCCAGTGATTTGAAACTAAGTGAGGAGTTCTTCAAGAACGCTACTAAGTAGTGGTTGCCCTGAAACAGCCAGATTCTTAAATGGCCCCCTTTGGCCAAGTGTCTTAGGCACTAGAGCTTTTCCACCTCCCATCATCCACCAGCCATTAGTATCAAGGAGCAGCCCTGCACTTGATCCCAACCTTAGCCAAGGCCTGATTTATCACCATCTCTCCCCACAAATCGATTTTCTTAAGGGTGAGTAATGTCCTTCATACTGGACATTTAATATGTGTCACACACTTTATAGACATTACACATTATTGAGAATCTTCATAATAATCCTGCAAGGTTGGTATAAAGCAATCCTGTTCTAAAGATGAGAAAAGTAATGAAATGGAGAAGTTAACTTAACCCAGGGTCAAATAGTATGTAGGAGAATGGATCCTGAACCCAGAGCCTAGAATTAACCTCCTGCCATAAACAACTAAAAACGAAACAAAATATAGGAAACAACTATTTTTAGGTATTGGATAGTAGGCAGTGCAGTTCTATAATCCTTGAAAGAGGTACGGCAAGTGAAGTGAGCCTCATAATTGCCTGGGCTTATAGTGAAGAGATGATTTCTAGACTGAAGATAATTAATAGGGCCCAGTGACCTATGGGGAAATATCAAGCAGTCTAACATATGTAAAATTAGAAGCAGGGGTCTGTCTAGGAGAAAAGGAAAAGTATTTAAAGAAATACTTGCTGAAATTTTCTAAATTTAATAAAAAGTATAAACCCATAGATCAAAGAAGCTCTATGAACTTTAAGGAGGAAAAACATAAAGAAAACTACAATAAGTGAAGTTGTAGAAAACCAGGGATAAAAAGAACATTATAAAAGCAGTAAGAAAAAAGAATATTATATAGGAAACCAAACAAAAGAATAATTAAAGACTTCTTGTCTGAACACGCATGCTGGAAGGCAATGGAATGACAACTTTAAAGTACTGAAAAATAAGAGTCAACCTAGAATTTGACATGCAGTAAAAATATCTTCCAAAGTGAAAGGAAAATAAAGACTTCTTCAGACAATTAAAAGCCAGAGAATTCATCTTCAGCTGACTTAGACCACAGGAAGTGTTAAAATTTTTTTTTCCCCCTGGCAAAGGGAAAAAATCAGAAGAGGGGCACCTGGGTGGCGCAGTCAGTTGAGCGTCAAACTCTTGATTTCAGCTCAGGTCACGATCTCAGGGTCCTGAGATTGAGCCCCAGGTCCGGCTCTGAGCTCAGTGCAAAGTTGGCTTAAGACTCTTTCTCCCTCTGCCCCTCCCCCTACTCTCTCGAAAACACATAAATAAATCTTTTTAAAAAATCAGAAGAAAATTTGGAAAGCACCGAAAATCATAAATATGTAAGTTAACACACAGGACATTTTCCTCATTATTGAAGTTATTAAAAAATATAATTAACTGAAATAAAAATAATACATTGTGTGGTTTATAACACATGTAGGTAAGAGATGCTGATAACAGCAGCAGCACATCCAAGAAGGAGAAATGGAAATATTCTGTTGTAAGAGTCAGACATTTACGTGAAGTAGTATAATTTAAAATAGACTGTGATAAATTAAAGTTGTGCATTATAAACTATAGAGTTACCAGTTTTTAAAAAGGGTATCTCCGATGGTGGATATAATATGGAAGCCTAGAAAGCACCTGATCTAAAAGAAGATAGAAAATTATATAAAAGGGAACAAAAAAAATGGAAGGTGGATTCAAACTCAGTTATACTGATAGTTACATTAAGTATAAATCATTTAAAAACTCCAATTTAAAGTCAGAGTTTATCAGACGGGGTAAAAAAGCAAGACTCAAGTATATGCTGCTATCTATCAGAAACTCATTTTAAATATAAAATTATAAATAAGTTAACAGTAGAAGGACGGAAGAAGCTATATATACAAACACTAATTACAGAAAGCGTGAGTGGCTATATTAATATCAGACAAAAATAAACTTTGAAATGAGATATGTTACCAGGGATAAAGAGAGAAGTTTCATAATGATGAAAAGTCAACTTGTCAGAAAGAAATAACAATCCTAAATTCATTTGTACCTGGTAACAGAACTTCAAAATACATAAGCAAAACTATCGGAACTGGTCTGGATAAATATATGTATTCACAATTATATTTGGAGATTTCAGTACTCCTGTCTTAGTAGTTAATAGGACAGGTTGACAGAAAATCAGTAGGAATATAGAAGAACTAAGCAACATTACTACCAATTTTACCTAGTTGATATTTATAAGACATACTATCCAATAGCTACAGAATACATATTCTTTTCAAGTGCACATGGAATTTATCAAAATCATCAACATACTGTGCCATTCATAAATCTGAAAGGATCAACATCATAAAAAATATGTTCACTGACAGATGTAATTAAATTCAGATACCAATTACTGAAAACTATCTAGAAAATTCCAACTATTTGGAAATTAGACATCACACTTCCCCCTAGCTTCATAGTTCAAAAAAGAATCACAAGGGAAATTAGAAAATATTTGAGACATAGCTAAAGTGGTGATCAGAGGAAAATTTATAGCCTTATTTAGCACCGAATTATGGCCCTTCTTCCACAGTGGTCAACATCTTAACATTTATTCCTGGGACTGGGGGATATTAGGCACAGTTGATGCATGGTGAACTCAGAAAACAGAGGATTCAGTAACCATCTTCTTCTTGAATGCCAAATGCTAAGGTCTTAGCTTTTGTTGCTTCACTAGGCTTCTAGAACACTTTCAGTCTCCAGGGTAGGCAGGTACTAGAACATTATTCTGGGAGAACCAGGACTAGCTCCAGACATTGCGGCTGCCTCCAGTTCCTCCATAAACTGCTGTCCCAGATCACCCTACAGTGAATCTCAAGCCCAATACCCTTTCACGGGCACTCAGAGCTTCCAGTCAGCTTTTTAGTCCCCAGACCTGAAGCATGTACAACCGGTGATCACAAGACAGCTGAGGAGAATGTCTAACATAAAAAGCAAGAAAGTGGAGAGAGCAAAAGAAGACAGAGGTCTGTCACTCCATACCTACTGGATCAAGATTTTGGTGGCAGCTGCTTTCTTTGGCAACCATATCTCTTGCTACCTAACCCTCTTCCACGCTCCAGATCTTACCAGCTTCCTGTAATACTCTTCCATCCTTCCCCCCTTCAGGCCTAGAGCTGGTCATGGCTTTTTGCTGTTGCTAGTTTCTGGGAACCTCACAAACCCAAGCCAGTTTTCTTAATCGGTCTGGACATAATCTCTTCACTAAGTTATTTTCAGTTTAAGCCCTTTCGAATGTACCATCTATTTTCTGCCAGGACTCTGACTGACAGAGTAATTGGCATCAGGAATGATGTTTACTTCCTAGCCTGTAGCACGTCTGGCTATTACTAAAGCATCTAGGGCGTTGCTACCTGATGCTTGCCATACCCAGTTAGAAGAATAGCAGCAATGTAATGGGCCGGTGTAATCTTTCGGGAGAAATCAAAATGACCATACTCCTTTCAGATTATATTATGATAGAGAAAAGGTAAATTGTCACAGCCCTAGAGTAAGACAATGACGGTATACTGCTGTCCTTTGTAGATGAAGATGAATCGATTGGCATGAAAATAAAGCATTTTCTAAATCGATAAATGCATATTAGCTCCCAGGGGCTATGTTGATCTACTCGGTAAGTACATCATATCTGAAACAGCACTTGCAAATTGCATCCCATGTAATTAATTTTATAAGAATCCAGTCATTCTCTAAAAGCCATCTGTTTTCTCACTAGCCAAAAGAGAACTGAAATGGGAGTATGGTATAAATCACCATCCTTACATCTTTCAAATCTTCAATGGTGGCACAAATCTCTGCAATTACCCCAAGAATGTAGCGTAGGCTTTCAACTAGTAGAAAAAACATGATGCCATTCCTCTCAGAACACACACGTCTGGGAGCCAAAGGTAGCCCTTCACAATGTTATACTTAATAAATCACTTCCATGATTTTTGCCTCCTATCTTTGCAACCTTGGGCTTGCTGGGTTTGGATCTTAGTGACCAAAGGAGGAATGTTTCTACTAGGGAATATGGATAGTCCTGGTTTCAATAGACAGGAAGCTAAGAGTACAACTTGGTCATTTCAGGGTTCTCATACATTAGAGATACATGTATTTGATTGCAGGGCCTAACAAATTGAATGTCTTTCGTAGAATATTTTGAACTGGACCTAGAGTATTAAACTCCTATAGTCCAAAACAACAAAAACAAAAACCCAGGAGTAAATGTAAAGCTACATATTTTGAAAAATAGTACAGAACAAATACTACAGAATGAATGTCCTCGTATTAATATTAAAACAACACAAGGAAGCTACTGTGAAACAAATACTCTCCAGGATTCCTGGTAAAAGAGCAAACTGGAATACATCGTTGCAGAACTGTTTGGGAATCTGCACCTGACACAGGGGTTAACAGTTATGGTGCAATGGCCGAATACAGCACCCAGGCTATTTTTGTATAGCCTGTGAGCTAAGAATGGGTTTTGCATTTTTTCATTTTTTTTTTTTAAAGATTTTTTTATTTATTCATTCGACAGAGATAGAGACAGCCAGCGAGAGAGGGAACACAAGCAGGGGGAGTGGGAGAGGAAGAAGCAGGCTCATAGCAGAGGAGCCTGATGTGGGGCTCGATCCCATAACGCCAGGATCACGCCCTGAGCCGAAGGCAGATGCTTAACCGCTGTGCCACCCAGGCGCCCCTGCATTTTTTCATTTTTAAAGGAGGGGAAGGAGCAAAGGCAGGGGCAGGGAGTGGGGTGGGAGACGAGGGGAAGAAAAGCAGCAAGGGAGCCTTTATGGACTGCAAAGTCAAAAATGTTCACTATTGGGCTCTTTACACAAAAAGTTTGCTGACTTCCATTCTAAAATGTTACATACGTTCTATCCTTTAAGTAACAAAAATAGGCTTGTGTGCACCTGTCCTAGCAGAATAATCATCTTGCTATTCAAGATCTATTACAAAGAGATATTACAGATGCCTGGGTGGATCAGTTGGTTAAGTGTCCAACTCTTGACTTTGGCTCCGGTCATGACCTTGCAGTCGTGAGACCGAGCCCCATGTCAGGCTCCATGCTCAGCTTCTTTCAATTTATGAAAGAAACTAAATGCCGTAAACACCATAAAACCCCTTACTGTTTATTCCTCTTGCTCTGGTGCTGAGTTAGACACAGTGGACAGCCAAAAGGAAGAAGGGTGTAGAACTCCATTTCTCCAAAGGGGTTGCTTTCAAGTTCAAACGAATGGTTCATATTCTACTGTATTCATTTTGAAACATTTTTGTTGTTCCTCATTTACCCTTCAAACTGTCATATGCCCCAAACAACACAAAAAACGACAACAAAAAACCTAAGCCACCAAAATGAGTTTTCACACAGAATATTAGAAGAGTCAGGATCTTTTCAGAATGTTTTGTTCGGCTAAATTACAATATTTTATTTTCCTTTATACTGTGAACCTATTTGGTCAAACATAAAATTAACCCTGATGATCTTCAATGTAGGGACTTGTTTTTCACATTTTATCACTATCTGGAAATGCCTTTTATCCTGAGGGGATTGCTATTATCTCGAATGTGATTTTACTATGTCCGGAGGCTACTGTCTTACCAGAAAACACAGCTCTAATTTAAAATGCATGTCAGCAGAAAAGTCAATTTACTAAAAGAAAATTAACTTCATAGACAAATCTTTCAGGAAAGCAACTGATCCATAAAGTGAGCTAAATCTATACTAAGAATAGAACTGAATTCATTATATATTTTTCAGGCAAGAAGAACTTATCATTATATTCCAGTTCATGATAAACTTTCTCTGGAATGATTCCACTAAACAAATAATAGAACGGGAACTTTTGCGTCTAGCATTTTTGAGAAATTACAAATAAGCACAAGATTGTCAATAATGGCTTCCGAAGAGCAAAGAAGACTGAATCGTATTGCACTAACAAGTATTTCAGGAGGAGGATTTTTACCGGGGGTTACATTTTGTTTACCTACATAGAAGTGGACTTCCTTGCCAAATTTTCACAATTTGTCACTTAAAATAATAGTACAAGCCATAACAGTGACTTGCTGTTAATGAATGGAAGCACCAAATAATTCATTTTCTCTTCCTTTATTTGAAATGACAGTCCTATGTACCAGTGAGAGGGATGTAGAAAATTCCTAGAGAAAGTCACAACCACCCCGGTATGAGGTTAGGGTATATCTCCTGCTTTAACTGTGCTGAATCCTCTTTCAATAAATACCATTAACTTTCTCTTTTTTTTCTTCCAGAGTCATTTAGTTTACATCAGTGCTTCATAAACACGAAAAAGCTAAGCAATGAGAGCACCAAAAAGTTCATTTGGCATTGCCTCTGTGGCTTAAAACAAAAAGGTGTGTGTGTGTGGGGGGGTGCAGATTTGTTTAACATGTACTTAATTTCAGAAAATTGTCTAAATCTCATTATCTGAATCTATTAGCCTTCAAAGGAATCTTGAATCCTACGGAAGCATCCCCAGATCCTCTCTTACCAAATCCAGTGGCTAAGTCTCAGCCCTTTCCCGTGGAACCTCTCAGTAGCATCAGGCAGAGTCAAACACACTTTTATTTTCCTTGAAATTCCTTTCTAGAAACCACATCCTCAACACTCTCCAAGTGTTCGTCTTTGTTCACTGCTCACTCCTCAGTCACCTTCGTGGCTCCTCATCCCCCCCCCCCCCACTTCTAACTCAGGGTTCTTAACCTCAGTACTGCAGACACTGGGGCTAGATCATTCTTCATGGTGGAAGGACGTTCTGTGCACTGTAGGGTGTTGATCTCTGACCTCCACGCACTGCTTACCGGGGCACCTCTTCCTCCTCCCAGCCAGTCGTGACAACTAAAAATGTCTCCAGACATTGCTAAATGTTTCCTAGCCAGAGAACCAGGGCTCTAAATGTTTCAAGCCCCCAAAAATCTGTCCTGTGCCCCCTTCTCTTCTCCCTCTTCACTCACTTCCTTGGTCATCTCATTCAATCTCAAAGTTTTAAATGCCATCTAAATTCTAGTAACTTCCACATTGATACGTCCACCTGGACCTCTTTCCGGTCTCACATAGGCACTGACTGCTCTATGGCCTCTATGTATCCTAAACTCTTGGTTTTCCTCCTAACCTTGCCCCTTCCTCAGTCTTTCATCAGTATTCACTCTGTTTCTAAGATTAAAAATGTGCTTCATCCTTGGGTCCTCTCTTTCTCTTGCATTCCACATACATCTTATGAATAAGACCTGTTTGCTCTACCATCAAATAGTATCCCAAATCTGACCATTTGTCATATTGCTCACACCCAGTCTAAGCACCTGTCTACTCTCATTTGACCAACTGAAATAATCTACCAGTTCTTCTCCCTTCCACACCTATCCCCTATAATGTTTTCCAAAAGCATCCATGGGATCTTGTAAAAATCTCACACCGTCGCTCAGATCAAAATCCTGCTATGGCTTTCCATCCCAGTTAAAAGAAAAAAAAGGGGGGGGGGTGATTCCCGACCTTAAAGAACCTCACCTAATCTGACCCCATGTACCTCTTTCTCTCCATCTCCTACTCTCTCCCTTACTCCATGCANNNTCCTGCCACCTCAACTTTCTTGCTGTTATATGAGTAAAACAACTTCACTCCAGCCTGTGGCATTTACAGTGGTGTTTCCTCTGCTGGAATTCTGTCTCCCCCGATCATCACATGACCAATTTCTTCATATTGCTCAGGTTTCTGCTAAAATATCCTTCCAGCAAAGAAGGCTTCTCTTCACTGCCCCTCTTCCAACATTTTCTTTCTGAAGTATTTTATAAAATATCCTTCCAGCAAAGAAGGCTTCTCTTCACTGCCCCTCTTCCAACATTTTCTTTCTGAAGTATTTTATCTGTAATACCATTACCTGAAACTATGTAATTAATTAGTCTCAGATGAAACTAGGTTTAAATAGGAGTAAAATATGGGGTGCCTGGGTGGCTCAGTCATTAAGCGTCTGCCTTTGGCTCAGGGCGTGATACTGGCGTTCTGGGATCGAGCCCCACATTGGGCTCCTCCGCTGGGAGCCTGCTTCTTCCTCTCCCACTCCCCCTGCTTGTGTTCCCTCTCTCGCTGGCTCTCTCTCTCTCTTGGTCAAATAAATAAAATTTAAAAATAAATAAATAAATAAATAAATAAATAGAAGTAAAACAGATTTCAGCTTGGATGCCATGTTCCCGGATTGAATGTCTTTAATGCAGCATTGGCAAGAAATCTGAGGCCATGTTCAGGATCAGTGGGAAAAAGTCTTGTGATTGATTAGCAATGCCTTCCCTGACATAGGAGGGAAGAGTGGTAGGGTGTGTGCCATGTTTTTGTCATCCTTTAATGAAGTCCTCTGATTCTTTTTTTGTCTGCTCATTCTTTGGTAGTTGTTACTCATTGGCGTCCTCATTAGCGTAACAAGAAAACAGAAGAGATGTGAAACTCAGATAACTTAACTAAACAGTTGCTGCTTTTGTAGAAGTTTTGATGAAGGAGGGAAAACCACATAAGGCTAAAAGATACGGCAAACCATCAGTAAGTGTGAATCATCTATGTATCTAACTCCCAGAAGTAGAGGAGATAATGGCATGCAAGAGAGAAGGAAATGACTTCAAAGATCTGTTTATAAGAGAGTGAGATTATCTTTCTTTGCTCTTCAAGAAAATTGTTTGAATGATGAAATTATGAGATTACAACTCGGAAGACACTTGAAGAGTCTTTGTCATTAATAAAACATTACGTTTATTGTCGAATTCCCTAACTCTGCTCTGGGATGACTAAGCAAGGACAGACTTAGAGATAACTAAAGATAGAGAGATAAAGAAAATAAGCTGAAAGGATAAAAAAGGTCTCTGTATAACAAAACCTTCCCAACCATCCAAATTCCCCTCCCCACTCTTTAAGAAAGGTCAACTGATAGCCCTTGGCTCCTGACATTAACTATATCCTGTTCCTCTTTTGATGTTCTCCCTGAGAGGGGTTTAACTGCCCTTTCCTTGATTCATTAGATGGTCACTTCAAAGAGACTCCAAAGAGGCAGCATTTGCCCAAACAACTCCCCTGTCTTAGTAAATCCAGGCAAAACCCAAAAAGCAATTCATCCTAAATTTCACACATTATTGTCTTTCGCCCCTGTCAGTGACCCCAGCCTACAATATTGATTACCACTCTGCCTCCCAATATGAATCCTTCAGACAATCAATCCTCTCCCAGAAAAGGGAAA
>NW_024426119.1:1253136-1425283 GCF_017311325.1 Ursus maritimus | reverse complement strand
GTCTAATGCCCCGAGACCTGTGATTAGCCCAGGCAGAAACCAAACAACCTAGCAAACTTGTCATAACTTTAAATCATTTACAACCCATTTCCTACCCCAAAGTCAAGGAGGGAAAGATCTACAGCAGTCTAGAGTATGCTTCAAGACTTTATTCAAGATAAAGATGGGTACTCAATTTAGTAACAAATGTACTGAAACTTTTTATTAAATTAACAAATGTCTCTGATTACTCTTAACATGTAAACCAGATTTGTGAGGCTCCTGTGAAGTGATGACATACAAATCCATGATAGTTTCCATATTTTTTTAAGACCTTAGTGGATAAATGGGCAAAGGGCAAATAAGATAAATGACCAAAGAGTACGAAGAAATGTTCAACATCACTCTAATGAGAGAAATACTAGTCAAAAGAGCAATAAAATACAACATTTTCCCATCACATCAGAAAGATTAAACCTTGAAAATATGCAATGTCAGTAAAAGAGCAGGAAAATAGGCACCCCACTCTGAAAAAGCTGGACAGTGCCTACCATGTTTACTAAGTTAGCCACAGCACTTTACATGGTACCTGGACATGGCAAGTTCCCACTACATATTGGCTGAATAATGAATAAATAAATAAAATCAGTGCATGGATACTCTGCTGTTGGGAGTATGCTGAACAAAATTTAGAGAAATAATTTCATAATATTAAAATACAGATAGTAGTCATACTTTTGACACTGTATTCTTCTTCCAGAATCCACTATAAACAAATTCTTTAAAACTGCAAACATAGTATGCAAAAATGTTTGTTACATTATTAAACACTGGAAGATCATGAACAGGCCAAGCGTCCAAAATTAGGCAAATGATAGTAAATGGATGGATAGTTCTCTGGACAGAATAGCTCACAATAATTAAAATATTTGTAACATGTTTGAAAATGTGGGAAAAGGTTTATAACCTGTTAAGCCAAAAATTATGTCTTTACATGAGTATAAAATTTAATATAAGCATAGTAAAACGTATATTTTAGTTGTAATTTTTCTATGGGTCATGATAATAGAAAGTTTTCTGTTTTTTCTATCTTTCTAAATCTCCCTATATTTTTCTATAATGGCTATAGGATACTCTTGTAATTTAAAAAAGGTAAAATTCTGTATTACTAGAATAGCAAGATTACTTTCTGAGGAGGGTCATTCTGTCACACACCCCAAATAACATCAATAAGATATGAACACATACCCCCCTGTGTAGGGTCTTCTCTCTGCTTTTTGATTTTCATGTTTAATTATATTCAGGATAGGTTTCCATACATGCAAATCAAGGCATTCTGATGACTAACAAGTCATTTATTTTAAAATTATTAAATCTCAGTTAAAATCCTTCTGCTACTCCTTTAGCCATTTTCTTTCTTTTTTTTTTTTTTAAAAGATTTTATTTATTTATTTGACAGAGATAGACAGCCAGTGAGAGAGGGAACACAGCAGGGGAGTGGGAGAGGAAGAAGCAGGCTCACAGCGGAGGAGCCCGATGTGGGACTCGATCCCGGTACGCCAGGATCACGCCCTGAGCCGAAGGCAGACGCTTTAACGACTGCGCTACCCAGGCGCCCCTCCTTTAGCCATTTTCTATTTGCTATCAGTGAAGACAGAGATAACTTGTCAGTGTTTTCAGTCAACTAAAATTTTCTACATTAAAAAAAATTTTTAATGCCTTGGGCACACAGTATATTTTTATTAACCTTAATGAAGTTCTAGAAACAACTTTTTATTTTTTCTTAGATTGTCTTTGTATAGCATATATGATAACAATTATTCAGAGTAAATGAGATAATACACGTGAATAAGTGCTAGGCAATTATAAACTGATTCAAATGTTAGTTTTAAATTTTTTATGGCATGCCGTTTCTTACCTTATATTTATTTCTGATGGTATATTTCCTTCTTATTCTATGAACCGTTTCATTTCTGTGTTTTCTATGGGGCTTTGCATAATATGCCCTCTATAAATTATACCGATATTTTTTTAAAGATTTTATTTATTTATTGTACAGAGAGAGACACAGCGACAGAGGGAACACCAGCAGGGGGAGTGGGAGAGGGAGAAGCAGGCTTTCTGCTGAGCAGGGAGTCCGATGCGGGGCTTAATCCCAGGACGCTGGGATCATGACCTGAGCTGAAGGCAGATGCTTAATGACTGAGCCACCCAGGCGCCCCATACTGATTTTTTAAAATGTATGTTGTAAAGTGTTTTCATTCCTATATAGGTGATTTAAAATATGAAAAAATTTCAAAGGACCCTGCAAAATGTGAACCGAAACCACAATGAAATACCACTTCATACCCACTAAGATGGCTAAAACAAAAAAGGCAGATAATAACAAATGTCGACAAGGATGTAGAGAAATTGGAACTCTTATACATTGTTGGTGGGGATGTAAAATGGTACAACAGCTTTGGAAAATAATCTAGTGTTTCCCCAAAAGCTTAAATATAGAATTATGATATGACCCAGCAGTTCCACTCCTAGGTATATATGCAAGAGAAATGAAAACATAGGTCCACACCAAAACTTGTACACAAATGTACATAGCAGCATTATCCAGAACAGCCAAAAGCTAGCAACCCAGATCTCCATCTACTTATGAATAGACCAACAAAATGTGCTATCTGTTTACTGTGGAATATTATTTATCAATAAAAAGGATAAAACTTGAAAACATTATGCTAAGTGAAAGAAGCCAGTTACAAAAACCATCTCTTGAATGATTCTATTTTATGGAAATGTCCAGACAGGCAAATCTACAGAGGCAAATGGCAACTTAGTGGTTACCTAGGGCTGGAGAGAATTGAGAGATGGTGAGTGATTGCTAATGGGAATGGTGTTTTTAAGGAGGATAGTGAAATGTTCAAAAATTGATTGTGGTGATAGTTGCACATCTATGTGAATATAGCAAGAACTGCTGGATTCTATATTTTGTTTATTTAAAAAACTTTTTAAAAGATTTTATTTATTTATTTGACACAGAGAGAGAGAACACAAGCAGGGGGCGTGGCAGGCAGAGGGAGAGGGAGAAAAGCAGGCTCTCAGCTGAGCAGGGAGTCCGATGCGGGGCTTAATCCCAGGACGCTGGGATCATGACCTGAGTCAAAGGCAGATGCTTAACCGACTGAGTCACCCAGGCGCCCCTGGATTATACATTTTAAATGGGTGAATTGTATGGCATGTGTATTGCATCTCCATAAAGCTGTTTAGTTGGTTTTTTTTTTTAAGACCCTGTGAGTTAACCATTTCGTGTAAATTGGTAGTTTTATATATTGGTGTAATTTTTTGGAAAAAACAGCACAGACAAAATATTCATATCTTTTTACTTCTTATATTTCTACAAATTTAAAGAAATTATTTAATAGAAACAAAAGCTACATGAATAAAAATGCCAACCACAGTATTTTCTATTAGTTTCAACCAGAAACAATTTAAATGTCTAACAGTGGATTTAATATTTTGATGCATCTACATTACAGAAGATTATCATCCATTAAAATTATAGAACTATAGTTAATAAGGTCATATAGAAATATAAAAAAGTTTGAAAAAATCCTAGGTAGATATGGAAGTATATAAAATATAGGATAAATAAGTCATTTAAAACGCCTATCTCTGAAAAGAATTGAGGTGGCTGGATTATGGGAGATTTTTATTGTCATCTTTTTTGTTTTCTGTAGTTTTCTTATATGATCCTTTTAACTTAAAAAAAAATTGTATTTGTTATTGCTCCATTAAACCAGTAGTAAGCATAGCAATCCAATAAAATGAAGAGGTTCCCTGGAGATGCTTACTTAAAGAGCCCTGGGCACATGTGGGGAAGAATTTCAGCACCGGTGTTAATTTACACGCCGTCACAAAAACCACTCTGATGACGGCAGAGACAACAAGGTGGTCACAAAATCTGCATTCATTAAGTGACAGGCAGCTGAACTACCTGTACATCTGGTGCTTTCCTCCCCAGTTCTGACAGTCACGCTGCTCCATCAATACAAGCTTAAGATACTATCCTTATTCTCCCAGAGCTCCTACCCAAAAGTTAAGGGTAGGATGCAAGCATAATGCATAAGCTTTAATTAATGCTTAAGTAATGGGAGTAGCCAGGCAGATGCCACAGGTGTGGTTTGCCGGGAAGTGATGAGGGACGACGGCAGGAAATGAAAGAGCATTCAGAGCAGAGCGGCACACACGCTGAGGGCTCCAGCTACTGTGTTCACACTCAGAAAGGCTTAGCCTCCGCATTACAGCTGCCCTCAGCAGTGCCGGTGGACAAGGAATGAGTTAGAGGCAGAGAGGTGCTAACAAAACCTTTCTTATTAGGCACTTTGACAAGTGAGAATATGCCTTTATTTTTTCACAGTGCCTCAGCGTGTACAGGGGATGAAGAAACAAAACCGTTATAGGTAAAGTATAATAAAAATGCCTAATACCCCCAAGGCACATGTACCTCTAAATACATTATGTTTCAAATGCATTGGTGTAACGGGGATGCCTCACTCCTAAAGCTGGACCTGTGTACTGTGTCACCATTTGCTAATGGATTACTTACTTTCTGACGTAGGCGTCCCTGAAGGGACAGCTGGTTCCTCGACCCAGTCAATCAACTTCCATGTAGGAGGTAAAACAAAATGAGTATTCCCAGCTATTGGTGACTTAGGTCCGTTACAAAGTTCGAATCATCTGTTGTTTTGAACTATCCAAGCATCTTATCCTTTAATTAGTAGTTAATAGAAATGAAGCCAAACTGTGAAGCCAGTGAACTTTAAGATCCCTACAATCTACTCTTTAAAAGTTTATTGTTTTACACTAATTCAAAAAGATATATGCACCCCTACATTCAATGCAGCGTTATTTACAATAGCCAAGATATGGAAGCAACCTAATTGTCCACTGATAGATGAATGGATAAAGAAGATGTGCTACCTATACCCAGTAGAATATTACTCAGCCATGAAAAAGAACAGAGTTTGCCATCTATGACGACATGGACGGGCCTAGAGGGTATTACGCTAAGTGAAATGAGGTAGACAAAGAAAGGCAAATACCATATGATTTCACCTTTATGTGCGATCCAAAAAACAGAACAAATGCACAAACCAACCAACCAACAAACAACATAAAAAAAATAGAAACAGACTCATAAATACAGAGAACAAACAGGGCTGCCAGAGACAAGTAGGGTGGGAGGATAGGTGAAACAGTAAAGGGGATTAAGAAGGACAAATTTCTAGTCGTAAAACAAATAAATCATAGGGATGAAAAGTGCAGCATAGGGACTATAATCAATAATGTAATAACTTTGTATGCTGACAGATGGTAACTACATTTATTATGGTGAGCACTTACTAATGTTCATAATTGTCAAATCACTATGTTGCACCCCTGAAACTACCATAATACTATATGTCAACTATACTTCAATTAAAAAATGAATAAATAAAAATATTCTCAAGTTAAAAATTGCTTTATTCTTCATTATTTTTTAAAAAGATTTTATTTATTGGTCAGAGAGAGGGAGCAAGCACAAGCAGGGGGAGCAGCAGGCAGAGAGAAGCAGGCTCCCCGCTGAGCAAGGAGCCCGATGTGGGGCTCCACGCCAAAACCCCGGGATCATGACCTGAGTGAAAGGCAGATGCTTAACCAACTGAACCACCCAGGGACCCCTTATTCTTCACTATCAAGTTATAATTTGCTTACACTGAAGATTTAGAAAATATTTATGCGTAAAAGAAGAAACATCCATAGCCCCCATATTCAGGGATGCCTATTACACTACTTCGGTGGATTTTGTTCTAGTCTTTCTTTCTTGACACCATTTTTGTTGTCATACTCCAGTCAATACCTGGGCTCCTGCAGAAAACAAAAATCACTCTGCATCAATACACTGAGGTACCCTCCTCGACAGCCCACCCCACACCCCAATTTAAATAGTACCCCTGCCTACATTGTTACTCTTCTTCCCCTTCTAGACAGGAGCCCCTTGGAAGAGACTACCAGCTACAATCAGGCACAGATATGACCACTGTGTATGTGATTTTTGGCCCTCTACAGCAGAGCCAGCCCCACGTCCACATCGGTTCCTCCAGCCCTGATTCCTTGCAGAACATCCCCTTAGAGTTCAGGTCCCTGAGGTACCACCATATTTCAAAGCAGAATTTGCTTTAGTAATAAAGCCCTGACCGAAAACTCTCTTTAATTGCTCTCCTTATGCTTTTACTCACAAGAGTGGTAAACCAGATAACCAGCCAGCTGCCGGCTCCTTAGTTCAGGAATTGCTCCAGGTTCAGCAATTCCAAGTCCAAGTCAAGCTCCTCCCTTGTCGGCTCTCCATGGATGGTCTTCTAAACTGGTCTCCTACTCTTTCCTATCTTCCTGCTCTTTACATAGTCTTTTTTTTTTTTTTAAAGATTTTATTTATTTATTTAACACAGATAGAGACAGCCAGCGAGAGAGGGAACACAAGCAGGGGGAGTGGGAGAGGAAGAAGCAGGCTCACAGCAGAGGAGCCTGATGCGGGGCTCGATCCCATAACGCTGGGATCACGCCCTGAGCCGAAGGCAGACGCCTAACCGCTGTGCCACCCAGGCGCCTCCTCTTTACATAGTCTTGTTCAGAAGGTCAACCGGTTTCCCTCTGAAACTGCTCTGACCTGAGATTCCACAGGACACCACTGCTGTTGTCTGGCCTTCATCTGGACGCTCTGCAAGTGAGGACAGGAGGCTCCGTACCCTCTGCCCAGTCCAGGCCTGTGGGGTATCACCCCTGTGAGCCCCAGCTTATCCAAGGAGGAAGAATCAAGGAGCCCAAGACTCTAAGCAAAGTATCCTAAGAATCTAACTTCAGGGCAGTGCTATAAGAAGACATAATTGGCCTCTCACTTTCTGAACTTAAATATAAATACACAGAAACAAAGACCTGAATGTTTGTCAAGAAATTTTCACAAAAGCATTGAACATGTCATGTGCCGTCACTGGATTCTCAGAAGCCTGTCTCTGTCGCAGCTATTCCTTTTCTGTTGGTTCAACCATTCGAATCATCCAGCTGCTTGTCTGTGTACACCACAGGGATACCACGCAAATGTGAGTTCCCCCTCGCCTCATGACCGAAGCACTTAAGACTTCCTTCCCCTGCCACATGTTCAACAATGCTCCTTTCTCGGGCACAGCCAGTAAATAAAAAGGAAAGGTTGCTACCATGTCTCACTTGAACCAGACAGGCTGTATTTCTCACCACCTCAGTGAATGAACGCACACCCCAAATGCCCATAAAGCACTACATTTAAAAGAAAGAAAAACAATCCTACTTGAGCTGATTAATGTGCGATCTTGGACTTCTGGAAATTATCTCATGTTTCTCCCTTATGTCGCCTCTCCATGTTTGACTGCAAAGATGCAAACATCTCTATAGTTAATGTTCAACCAGCCACCGAAGAGTTTAGGGCTCAGGTCCCTGAACATACCTCAGAAGGTAGGTGACCTGGCTCAACTTTAATTCAATGCATGATCAGTGTATTGATTTAACCGGTAATATTTATATGGTCATCAAAACTTCATTTAGCCATTCAGTCAAAATACTGATTAAGCACCTAGGGTGCCAGGCACTGAATCATGTAATACAAAGGTAACCAAGACAAGTCCTTGCCTTTAAGGAGTCCAGCATCCCATAGGGAAAATGAAGAAGTAAATAAATTTCTCAGACTGTAAGTGTACAAAGGAGAATAGTAAGGGACTAAAGAGCACAGCTACCTAAGGTAGTCCCAAGGGGTAGTGGTTGGGATGGGGGTCTGGGGTGGGATACTTCTCAGGATAAATAATACTTGATACTAGAAGAATCAATAAGAGTTAACTCAGCAAATCAGAAGGCACATGTACACACGAAAGAATGTGTGTGCGCAACAGATGGCACATGCTTCAATAGGACTGGAATGTGGGGTGCTTATGGAAAAGATAGGCGAGGGCCAGGTGGTCAAGGGTGCATGTACAGCCCTGCCAAGGAGACTGGATTTCACCCCCAAGTCACAGGAATATTTTGATCAGGGAGAGTCTTGATGTCTTGCCAACCCTCCCTACAACCTCGCCTCTGCCTTTTCAATGCAAATGATTCTCCCACCAGCCAGCAGGCACCGAGCACCTGAAGCCCAGCTGTGGGCGGCACCTGTGTCAGGTATTTGTTTATTTTTTAAGTAGGCTCCATGCCAGCGCGGAGCCCAACTCGGGGCTTGAACTCACGACTCCGAGATCAAGACCTGAGCTGAAATCAAGAGCCACCCAGGCGCCCCAGATCTGGTGATTTTATAGACCTTACCTTCAGGTTACAATGGCCCTCTACCAGCAGACTCATTTGCATTGCTATTCATTTCAACTGGAGTCTCTCACACACCTGCTTGCAATAATAGTAACACTCAGTTTTTCAGGTGGCTCTGGGCTGTGTGCTCATTTTCTTAAAGGCATATACGGGAAGACGAGAGATCTAATCATAAAAAAAAGGGATCCCAAATTTTAGCACTGTCCCTTGTGTTGCGTTAGACCTATGATCTTCCTCAGCCCTAGTCCCTTGAATCCCCATTTTATAGAAGAAAACCAGTGGAGACCTAGATTAACTTTTTTACTGGAGTTCACCTACAGACTAGGAAGCCAAATTTTCTCTTTCCATCTGGTTGGAAAAACCCTCTAGCTGTTTCAAAGTATCCTTGGCTCACATTAATTCTTGTTTCACCCAACGACAAAACATGGAAAAATCTAGATCTGCATTCAACCTCCCACAAGTAAATTACTTCTGCTCACTCTTTGGCACTCCATTCCAACCCCTCCCAGCAAAACTGCCTGTGATAAAGCAGTTGTAGAGGGGAAATGCATACTGCAGCCCAAACATGGTTATAAGCTGCAAAGATAAATAATCCCGGGTATGAATTCTTTTTCTCACAGAAGATATGCAACAGTGGGAAATGCACGGGCCTCGGAGACTCAGAAAAGGTCCTTTACATCCCTTTGAGCAGGCTCTTCACCTCTAAAGTAGAGCTACTAGCGAGTCCCCAAGAGTTTTGTGAGGACTAAAATCTATGTAATACGTAAGGTACTTTAAAGAGCACTCAATAAATGCTTGTTAATGCTTTTATTACCACCAATACTACTGCCATTACTTTTACTATCACGATCAATGAAAAATGGCACTAAAGTCAATGACCCATTTTTAAGCCGAGCTAATGGATGATCCTGCAGGTACTTAGAAATATTCTACTTGAGATTAAAGTTAGTCTCAGATCCAGGCATGTCACGTAACCTATCGAGAGGAAGGGGTAAGTATAGTGTAAAGAAGAAAGAAAAGATCTACTTTGGGGAACATTCCAGTAGTCAAAGGGGACAGGTGTTCACTAGTAGAGTTTCTGGATGATTACTACAGGAAAAACTGTTTTAACTATTGAGTGTTAGCAAAGAACTTACTCCCCTCCACCAGCTCCAAACACCCCGCAGCCCCCACTCCAAAAGACAGAGAATGAAAACACATCCAGGTGCCACTGCTAGAAGCTACATACCCTTGGATTCTGGCAATAACAACACAAGCACTTCTAATTTCCCGCCATAAAGAAGGCAATGCAGAAATCCTGCATCGATGTAAGAGTAATTTAAAATCTGGAAGTTGGAGAAACTATAGCTGCATTTTGATAACTGGCATTTTGAGAAATACAGGGGCCAGGAGGTTTACAAGGTACAGCTGCGGCTGGAAAATTTCATTTATGGATTGAACTCAATGTTTGTTCCTTGCACCTCAATAAATTTGTTGAGTCCACTTCAGAGATAAAACCTAATAGATACAGAAAAAATTAACAGATATATAGAACGAGAAATTTAAGTGAATAAATGTTCTGCTGTGATTCCAATAAGTAAACAACATTAATTTCTGATATGTGCTTCACCTGTATCTACTAAGGAGATGGTTATCATACTACAAACAGCAGTTTCGTACCAGTTTGATGAGACAGAAAGGGCGCACGTCATCTCCTTAAAAGAAGAACCACCGTAGCAAACAGTGGTTATAAAACACTCTCAGGGCCATCTGACAAATCAGTGTTTGAACCAGGGATAAAGTTCAGGTTTAGCCTGTACTCAAATGCCTCTTTTTTCATCCACTCTAGGTTCTTGGTGATGGGATGGAGAATAGGGAAGGGGAATAATACCCGCCTCTGTGTTCCTAGAAAGAAAATCTTTGTTTCCTCAAATAGAAATAATGATACAGACGTGTTGTGAATTTGGACAGACTTTTTCTGAACTGATTGTGATTTTGTCATAAAATGAAATCATATGAATTCTGCGCAAATGTGAATACACGTGCATGTGTCTCCTTAAGAAATGCTTTTAGATCTCAAAACATACCTCACAAACTTAAAATTATTTGACTCATTGCCTAATATCCTTCATGGGAAACTTTAGCTTCTTCTGTTTTAATTACTAGTTCCCACTAAGCAATTATAACTTAAGGAATTCTCTCATTTGCTTTATTAATAACTTTCATCACAGGTTAATATCCACTCTGTTTGGAACCATTGATGATATCCTCTCCAAACAAAGAGATTTTCAAGGGCATACTAAGAAGTCCATCTAAAAGATTAGAACAAACTAGAAAAAGATTATAGCTTCAAACGAGCACCAGCAAATAAAAAGAAATGAAAGAGTAAAAAAATGTCAGTGTCGGGGCGCCTGGGTGGCACAGCGGTTAAGCGTCTGCCTTTGGCTCAGGGCGTGATCCCGGCGTCGTGGGATCGAGCCCCACATCAGGCTCCTCCGCTATGGGCCTGCTTCTTCCTCTCCCACTCCCCCTGCTTGTGTTCCCTCTCTCGCTGGCTGTCTCTATCTCTGTCAAATAAATAAATAATTTAAAAAAAATGTCAGTGTCTCCCTTAAGGCTGTAATTAATTTATTTTACATAACTTATTTTTCTACGTAATTAATCTAATTTGAATATAAAATTAGAAGGTGTTTACCTTCTTGCCACAAAAACTTGCTTTTTAAAAATAGATTATTTGAGAGAGAGAGAGAGTGTGCATGAGAAGGGGGAGGGGCAGAGGGAAAGAAGGGGCGGGGGAAGCAGACTCCCTGCTGAGTAGGGAGCCCAACAGGAGGGGGCTCATCTCAGGATTCTGAGATCATGACCTGAGCCAAAACCAAGAGTCAGAGGCTTAACTGACCGAGCCACCCAGGTGTCCCACAAAAACTTGTGTAATAGGAATAAGTGACAGTCCTTGTAGGAAAGAAGAAATCAGACAATCGTTTTCTCTTGCATCTCAGTAATGTCCATGTTAGATATTAAATGCAAAGAGTATTTTTTAAATAATACCCATACTAAAAATTAGATACAAAGTGTTTTCACCTACTTTGGCTAAATAATAAAGATTTAATATTTCTTGATATTGATATAACATTTTATGACAGCACCCTATCTTTGAAGAACTGCACTGAATCTATATTTTGAAAATGCAATTAGTCACACTCATACTCCAAAGTCCTTATGATGAAAATAATCTCTTTAGGGGCGCCTGGGTGGCACAGCGGTTAAGCGTCTGCCTTCGGCTCAGGGCGTGATCCCGGCGTTATGGGATCGAGCCCCACATCAGGCTCCTCCGCTATGAGCCTGCTTCTTCCTCTCCCACTCCCCCTGCTTGTGTTCCCTCTCTCGCTGGCTGTCTCTATCTCTGTCGAATAAATAAATAAAATCTTTAAAAAAAAAAAAAAAAGAAAATAATCTCTTTAATGAAGATTATTCCTAAGCCTTCCTTTACCAAAAAAAAAAAAAAAAAAGAAAAAGAAATGAATACACTAATCCTTAGGGTTTTTCCAACATAATTGAATGAATATATTAATATTCACATGGTATGATTTTTAAAGTTTGAGATCAGCAGCCCTGCAGCTTACAATTGGAGGACACCTGAACAAACTTGTCATATGCCAAAAAATAGCCTTTCACCAAGAATTCTACTTCCATGGGTCAGCCCTTAGAAACCCAGCAAAAGGATGCAAGCATGGGCTTTGGTTTTCAAGCTTACCTTCCTCTGGGGCTACTGACCTCCTGTGTCGGCACTTCCAAATCTTGGGAACCGAAATTGGTTGTCCATGTCTCGGGGTATAGTAGTAGCACGCACCCATGGTACCAAAGGGTGGGGAGCCTGCGGCAAACATGGTGGATTCTCAGGACAGCCTGAGAAGAAGGGACGTGTCGAGGACGTATTCCCCCGGCTCCATCATAGGAGCCAGCTGGTACAGTGCCACGGGGGAAGAGACTCCACCACGCATTAATGAGTCAACCTTCTGTATGCACAATGAAACCAGACAGGTTTCACCACTTTACAGTCCTACGAATGATAAAACTTGTGAAAAAAAGACACAATATTCTTTAAGAGCTTCTTTTCATTGTCTTCTTTCAGGGAATAGGAAAAGTGATCACTTTGCTTTTCAAAAGATATTTTCAATTAAATACAGAAACTTAAACATTTTTTAACTTTCATTTTTCAATTCATCTCTCAAAACCAAGTCCTCCCATTCTAAAAATGAATGATTTTATTGTATCTGTCTTCAAAATGTGTTAGGGGATTTTATTTCCAGATTTTGAAAGCCAATTTCCTTCCTTGCCCCTATAAAATGACCTCCATCACTACATTCGGCCTCGGATGTAAACTTGGACTATGAAAATAAGCACTGTATAATTATCTTAATGAGACTTTGTGTTTAGATCACATCTTTTATCTAAAGAGCTCAAAGCATTTTGCTAACATGATCTTATTAAGCTTCACAACACCCCTCTCAAGAATGTCATGGTAAGGGTTATTACTATCAATTTTAATAGGTGGGGAAACTGAGAGATTAGCGATTAAATGACTCCATTTGAGGTCACAATGCTAGCTGAAGGCAGTTTGATTCAGGACTCTGACCTCTCTTCCTAAGGACATACCCAACTGACCCACAGAGAGCGTCATGTTGAAATGAGACCTCATTTTCAACTTCTCAGGGAAAAAAAAAATCTGTTCTTTGGTTTTAGGCTTTAAAAATCAGGCAAATAAAAATTATTTTATGTTCTCAAATTATGGCACACGTGCTGAAGATAGCAGATGTGCTAACCACAGTCACTTTATCCCCCTCCTTATCCTTTCCAAAGGTCACCACTACCTACCCATCAATGGATCAAGCCAGACAGTGGTTATGCTGTCCATATAGAATGGCTAGCCAGCGCACATCTTCCCATGCACCAGGAGGAAAGAGGTCTTCATTGCTGGCAACCCTGTGCATGTTTATCGCGAGATATTCAAACAATGTGGAATTGTACAGTGCAAAAGTGAACAAAATTTCACGTCACCACCCCCGGAGGCGACCACTGTTACATGTGGGCAGGTGTGAATACACACGTGTAGTGAGGCCAGACAATATTTTACAGCTTGTTCTGATTTCCCTTTTCTCTTCCAATATTTTTTGGTGAATGACCTTTGTCAGTTCATACATATCAACAGCATTCTTTTAACGGATTACATGTCCATTTTTATGGATATGTGCATAAGTATATACAGAAATTTATTTTACCCAATCCCCTTTCACTGGACTTTTGGGTATTTCCTTTCTTTTTCTCTTATGAACTGCAGTAAATATCCTTGTATGTTTAGCTTTCTGGGTTTTTTAAATATTTCTTTTGGATCTACTTCTCATTTTTTTTTACATGATCTAAGACACTTGCTTATGAAAATATACCTGTTAATCTATGAACTGAGCTGCTGATTGAATTGTGAGCCTACAGCTTTGGATGGAAAATCAGTTCCCCTCTTTCTTCCTATCACTGCCTGGCAGAGGCTTTGGCTTTATGTGCCGGATACTGCCTGCCTTTATCCGTCTGACCCACAAATGTGAACTGGAAAACATTCAACACGGACATACGGAAAGATGGCCGAATGATGAATACCCACCGACGACACACAGCCAACTATCCCTAATGCCTTATTTCAACAGAAAAATTAAATCTTGGCCTTTTACCAATAGACAGAGTGGCAGGTCCATGTTTTGGAACAGAAGGGTTTTACGAGTAAGACTTTGATCATCCGCCTAAGTCTGAGTTTGAGGATCCTAATGACTGACTACTTTGCTCCTGTTTCCCCAGATGCCTTGGGAGATTCAGTGTCATAGTCAGTTCAACGACATTATCATTTACAGTTTTTCGGACTGTGTATAAATTGAGAGCCCCAAAGGAGTGCTTTCTTCCCTCATTTCTAGTGGGATTTGTCCTTGTATCATGTTTATGTTCACATGCATGTCCTGTGTTGATTATCTTACTTCCCAATAAAGTACATGGTTGACAAGCATGTCTTTTCTACTTTAAAAACTAAAGAAGGGAAAGAAAGCCAGATTTAGAGCCACAAAAAGAAAAGGCTAGACCTTAACTAGCTCCCATTGCTGTTGTTTCTACTAATTTATTCATTTGTTCACTTACCAAGTATGCCCTGGAAGCAAACAAAGTGAATACCATAAGGCTCCTGCTTCAAGGGCTGACAGTATAGTCAGGGCCACAGACAAAGAAAACAGGCCAATGAAGAATGATACTCTGGAAGAGCAGGACAGGGTTTCTGGAGACTTTTATAGCTAATTCCACAGAGAAACCAACAGAAAAAAACAAACACCTTGTGAGCAGAAAGAAGCGCAATGCTTTGGGTCATGTGACACCTGAAAGATTCTGAATATCTTCACCAAAAAAGCAAATAAGCTGAGAAGACTTATTCTTAATCATTCCTGTCCTATTCCAATTCTATTTGTTTCTATCCCATCTTAACATGTTATGTTTGCTAAGTTCAAGTAACCAAGTAACTGTGCACTTCCAGAAGGAAGTTTTTTTTAACTCCAGTTATTTATTACATGCCATAGTGGGAAGGAAAGGTAGTTAAGAATAGGTTTTATACTCATTTTAGACTGTGCACATTAGGTTCATTCTTTAAATGCTATCCCACAGCAAGTTTCATGTATGCCTTCTAGGCATCCTGAGTGTATAAAACACAGCAGGAGAAACAGTAGGATACGTCCTGACATCACCTTCTAATATTAGAATCTCATAGTCACTGATGACATATATAATGTGAGAAAGAGAAACCTTAATGTCTGTGCCAAATCCTTAAGTGCTGAATTACCCATGCTGGCCTGTCCCACTCTAAGTATGCCCCTCTAAAGAGTGGAGAATTAGGGTCTTTGTTCTGATTGCTGCTATCATCTCGCTACATAATCTAAAAGGAGGAGGCATTTCTTATATCTTATCTTCTCCATGTGGGGATGGTAGAAGGTGGTATAGTACAGTTTACCCAACCTTACTAAAGGAAACTAACATTTATTTAGCATACACTATGTGCCAGACATGAACTAAAAGCTTTACAGATGTTGCTCAAAACACCCTGTTAAGTAGTTACTATTAACGTTACCTCCAAGTGAAAAGATAGGCCAAGAGAGGTTAAACAATCTGCCCATGCTCACACAACTAAATGGGTTTGTAGCATCTCTACCGTCTTTCAACTAAGACTCAAATTTTGGAATCATCTAGGATCCCTCTCTTTCTCTTAACGCCAGATGGTTAAGTCTTGTGGATCTATTTGTACAATGCGTTTCATATCCACCCTTTTCTTTCCAGCCCCAATTTGAGTTCTCATCAGTTTCAATCATCACCAACTGACCTTCCTTCTTCTAATCTCTTGCCATCCTTTACTCCATCGTCTGGTCAATCTTCCTGCATCATGGCTGGGATCGTATTACTCCTGTGCTCAAAGGTCTTCCATGGCTTTTCATGGTCTATTAAATTAGGTAAACACTCCTTCACCTGGCATTCAAGGCCCCCTACACTATATAGTATACAGATTTGATTCAAACCAAGTTCCTTGAAAGAATACATGACATAAAACTAGTGTTCACTATATGTGGCAAAGTCGTGTCATAGCATATAAAGTACTGAACATGCCTTCAAGAGATAAATAATAAGGTCTAGAGTCTGTCTAACCCAGAAGTAAAAAAACTTGAATCTAATATACCTGAGCAGGAGATATGATGAAGGTTGTTGGTCAAACAAAGGTAGCTATTTGATGGGATGTGTGCTTTAACACAGACATACATGGCTCTTTCATGACTCTCTACCCCAATATCAACATATTCCTTCCTCCGTTTGGCCTTTAGCCCCACTGAGATGTAGTTAGAACTCCTTATGTTGCAAGTGACAGAGATTCAGCTAAACTGGCTTAAGCAAAATGGAATTCGCTAACTCATATAACCAAAAATCCAAGGTATAGGCATGGCTGGATCTAGGTGCTCAAATGATATGAGGAATCTCTCTATATCTTTCAGTTTTGCTTTCCCCTCGTCAAGTCAATGTGGTCTAGCATAGCTTCAGAATTGTGCCCTTCTAACTTTATAGTCAATCATAGTTACTAAGAAAGCATCCCAGCTGTTCCAGCAAAAGACCCAGGAACCACTCTCCATAGAATAACTTGGACATATGGCCGTCCCCAAACTGATCACAGCAGCCAGGTGATGTGAAATCCCATTGCCCAGTCCTGGATCACATGACCACCTCCAGATTCAGGAGATCAGCCACATCCTTACCACACAAAGTGAGAAAGTGAGAGGTGGTTACCCAAAGGAAAAATGGGGTACTATTACCAGACAAAGGGACAATTAATTCCATGTGGTTTGAAAGAGCACTGAAGCTCATTGTTAAAAAGTTCTGATACACAGAAATAAGATGGAGATGGTCAGCGGGGCGCTGAGTGGCTCAGTGGGTTAAGCCTCTAATGCTTGATTTCAGCTCAGGTCATGACCTCAGGGTTGTGAGATCGAGCCCCTTGTCGTTGGGCTCCATGCTCAGTGGGGTGTCTGCTGGGCAAGGGTTGGATGGAGAGGAAGCAGAAGGACACCACGGGCAGGTGTTCCGACAGAGCAGCACAGGGTGCTCGGCAATAATGCCAAGCCTTGAGGCACAGAGTTTGTGCAGGGAAGTGGAGTGTGAGATGAAGCTAGAAAAGTAGCTGGGTACAAATGGTAGAGAGTTAGTGCCCACCATGTCCAATATTGTTTCAAGACAGGCCAGATCTACATCTGTTCTTATCTGCTGAGTATTTACATGATTTGTATTCAATGTTATCCTATATCAACCACCACAACTCATTGAGAAAGTCCCACAGATTTAGCTGAGGGTTCTTACACGTGTGCTCTTCCTGCAGTAGGCTAGAGAGGGAAAGGAAAGAGGCCAGGCACAGGTTGAGGAGAGGGAGCTGTAAGTCCTGGCGGCATGCCCGGGAGTGGAAGCAGCCTAGCAGACAGGAGGACAGGGCAAAAAGGCAGGAGTGGAGGCTGCAGGCAGGTTGGAGCAGAAACCAGAGAAAGAGAGGAAGACAAATGACTAGAACCACCAATTTGCAAGGCCATGAAACCTGAACTCTCTGGATGCATCTTCCTGGTGACTCCTCTGGCTCTGAAACTTCGGGAAGGAAAACTGATACCCGTAAATAACTGTGGCTGTAACTGCAAAGTAGGATAAACGCTTCGTTTTGATTAAAGGCAAAGTGGTTTTCCTGACCAAGAAAAACTGGGGCTGGCTACTCCGCAGAGAGGTCGCACGCACGGTTACAGGCACGAGTTTGAGGAAAGTGCAAGAGGCACGCTGCAGAAAGACACACTGAGTGTTAGGAGCTGGGTGGGGAGAGGCAGCAAGGGGGTGATTTCCCATCCTACCTTCCCTCAAACACAAGGAGGTCAGGCTGGACCTGTTTTCCTTTATGACTATGGTCAAAATGAATCAAATGGCAGGTGGGTCACACTTACCCGACCACAGATATCCACCAGGTTTCAGGAACGCCATGGTTAATGCTCCTCTGGGTTCAACCTGGACCCTAAGACCCTCTTGCCAACTTGATTCTGTCTCCTCACGGACCATCCACTTAACCACAGTCTCAAGGAATGGACCAGAAGAACTAATAAGTTGAGTTAATAAATAAATCCAAATCTATCTATAAATAAAACAAGAACAGATCACTATTGCTTATTAAATGAAATTCAAGGGTAACTGTCTTTATGAAACTGAATAAAGATTTTTTTTTAAACACTTGTGAGCCTTTTAAAGTAGAAGCCAAGGGGCTCCTGGATGGCTTAGTCGGTTAAGTGTCTGCCTTTGGTTCAGGTCATGATCTCAGGGTCCTGGGATTAAGCCCCATGCTTAAGCTCCATGCTCAGCGGGGAGTCTGCTTCTCCCTCTCCCTCTGCCACTCCCCCTGGTTGTACAAACACTCTCTCAAATACATAAATAAAATCTTCAAAAAAAAAAAAAATAGAGGCCAAATGTGCAAGTGTCCTAAAGCTACTCGACCAGCATAAAAGTTGAAGCGAAAATATTTTCCAGCCAGCTCCATTCCAACCAAAGTTTCCTTCTCATTTATTTGATGAAAATAGCACTCTCCACCCCCCCACGCCACCCCCCACCCCCGCAGTGAAACTTCCTCCAGAGCCAGGCGATGACTTCAGAAAGGCTTTGTTGTAGCGATGCCTATGCGGACATCAATGCCACATCCACTAGCAGCGTCTGTGGAGAAGCAGGTACGACGAAATCCAACACCCTATCCCTGGGTCTCCCTGAAGGGTCACAAGCACCAGACAGTGGCTGTGCCACAGAGGGATCCCGCCCCTCTGCTCATTCTAGAGGATGACTGGAGACAGAAGGGGGAAAGGCAGCAACAGGACAGGAGACAGACAGAGAAAATGGGAGACAGAGAAGCAGATCATGGCAGAATGCCCAGACAAGGAGGCAGGTCTGGAGACAGGAAGTAAAGACAGTAAGTGACATGTAGGCTGTAGGCTTGTTGGAACAGAAACCAGGAATAAGGCAGGGGGAAGAAAGAAGAGGAGAGTGTAGTGATGGGACTGGAGGAGAAGCCTAACTGAAGCAAGATGGGGAAACAGAGAAAGCAAACAACTTGACCTGGAAAAAGAGAGTAAAGAGCAGATTTGTAAATGACCAAAGACCATAATTTCTAACATTCTCAGAGAGAGGCAACGAGAGGCTGATCAGCTGAACGTTTGGCCATGACCACTGATTAGGCAAGACCAGCGATGAGGGCTCTGATTCTTGAAGGGTCCTAAAGATTCACTGGCCTCTATCTGTGCTCTCACGGCTTGCCATTTGTCCGTCGAGTGAAAATACGCTTTCCAAATCCTAGCAGGAGAATTTATATCCTTATGAAGTTTCAAGGTCCAGGTATAAGGCATCTCACAGAAGTGATCATGGTCGTTACCCTGAGACATCATATTTTATGTAAAGACATATTTTAAAGCTCAAGTAACACAGCTCCCAGTGAAAAGAGTAGTTAGGCAACACCCCAATGCGATTAGCTACCAGAATTTTGGAGCAAGAACTGAAATCGCTCAGTGAAATCTGGAAATTGTAGGTTATAAATAAATGCCTTAAATCTAAATAATCTGTCATTGGGGCACCTGGGTGGCTCCGTCGGTTAAGCATCTGCCTTCGGCTCAGGTCACGATCCCAGGGTCTTGGGATGGAGCCCTGCATCAGACTCCCTGTTCATGGGAAGCCTGCTTCTCCCTCTCCTCCCCGTTCATGCTCTCTCACTATCTCTGTCTCTCTCAAATAAATAAAATAAAATAAAATAAAATAAATCTCAAATAAATAAATAAAATATTCTGTCATTTTTAAATTTCAAACAAAAGAGATTAGTAAACCTCGAATCTTAGCTGAGCTGGAATGAACCTGAGGCTGGAGCAGCAGTGTGTATAAATAACCAGGGGCAGTGTTAGAGCTTTGTCAGTACCTGTGCCCTCCCTCATCCCTAAAGTGAAATATTTCTTATTTCCAACATCCCTTCCAGCTGACACGTTAAACTGGCATTTGCTGATGTCGACTTCATGGCACGCATTATGCTAGACACCCCCGTATGCATGACCTCATATAGTGTCACAACCGTCGACTGCAGTAGGTGTTATTATCCCAATTTTACAGGCGAGGAGACTGACGCCAGGGGCGGTCACACAGCTGGGAACTGGCAGAGCCAAGGTACGGACCCCGGGCTCTTGACTCCCAGGCTGGAGCAGTTTGTGAGATACCAGACTGCCTCTGCTGTTGAGACCTCCGGATGGAAAGGAGTGGGCTAGTATTCAAAAGGTAGGATGCCAGAATGTAAATATTATCTTCTTATTCATCTACAAGCATGTTGAATACTTCACAATAAAAATATGGGTACAGTCACGTAATGGACTGAATTACGTTGCTCCAAAATTCATGTGTTGAAGCCCTAATCCTCAGAATGTGACCGCATTTGGAGACTGGGCCTTAAAGAAGTGATTAAGTTTATTTTTTTAAGTTTATTTATTTATTTATAAGTCATCTCTACACCCAATATGGGGCTCGAACTCACAACCCTGAGATGAAGAGTCGTATGCTATTCTGACTGAACCAGCCAGGCACCCCAAAAGTGATTAACTTTAAATGAGGCCATTTGGGTGAGCCCTAATCCATCTGGTTGGTGTTCTTATAGAAAGAGATTAGGATGGGGCGCCTGGGTGGCTCAGTCGGCTAAGCATCTGCCTTCAGCTCAGGTGGTGATCTCAGGGTCCTGGGATTGAGTCCTGCATTGGGCTCCCTGCTCAGTGGGGAGCCTGCTTCTCCCTCTCCTGCGCCCCCTGCTCCCCCCTCTCTCTGTCTGCCAAATAATTAATTAAATAAATAAATCTTAAAAAAAGAGACATTAGGACACACCAGAGGTATACAAGTGCACAGAGAGATGACCCTATGAAGAAGCAAGAAGAGGGCGGCCATCTGAGCTGAGTAGAGAAGCCTCGCAGGAGACCGACCCTGCCGGCACCTTGGTCTTAGACTTCCAGCTCCAGAAATGTGAGAAAATAAATGTCTGTTGGTTAAGCCACCCAGTTTGTGGTATTTCCTTATAATAACCTGAGCAGACTAATACAAGTCCCTACAATGTGCCAGGCGTGGTGCCGAGTGCAAGAACGCTACAGTAAGTAAGACAGGGCCCCTTGTCTCCGGACCTTGTAGTCTTGTAGGAGAGACTCGGAAGCAACCAGGCAATTAGAATATGGCAGGGCATGAGTGCTACAAAAGGGTACGTGCAGAGCGCTATGGGGCACACAAGAAGAGAAGACCGTGTAATCGGGTATTTGCTATGTATATGAGAGAGGAAGCCTGGCAAAACTTTTAAGGAAGCGATGTCTGGGCTGAGATGTAAGAAGATTTCTCCCACACACCTGCAAGAACCTCTAATTTCTGCTGACCATGTCTCTTTATATTCTTTTTAAAAATTTTAAAATTTCATTTCATTTGATTTTTTATTTTGTTATGTTAGTCACCACACAGTACATCCTTAGCTTTTGATGTAGTGATCCCTGACTCATTGTTTGCGTATAACACCCAGTGCTCCATGCAACACGTGCCCTCCTTACTACCCTTCACCAGTCTTTATATTCTTGATTCCAATTCACCCAAATTCGGAAAACTGTTCTTGTGCCAGCCAGGTACTGCTCTGCTAGCATTTTGTTTCTCTTCAAAAACTCAACATATATACACTTTCTTATGCTTAACTTAAGGAATTGAAACTGCAGCCATTGAAACTATTTAGAAACGTAAACAAAAATCTAGATGCAAAATTCTGTGCTGCACCTGTTTCTCAGAGCAAAGATGGACACACCCTAAGATTGCCAGAAATAAGTCACTTAAAAAATCATGGTGTATTTATTCAACGGGAGATATGCAAATATTAACACTGATTTTAAGAATAGTTAATGGCACAGGAAAATGCTGTCATAAAATATAAAGCAGTCATAGTTTTGTTACTTGTTACTTATGTAATAAGAATGCAGGTTCAAAAGCTCAAAAAATATTTAGTGATTATTTTAGACTTGTAGGATTGGGTAGTTTTTAGTTAGTAGTTTTTATTTTTTTTATTTTTTTAAGATTTTATTTATTTATTTGACAGAGACAGAGAAAGCCAGCGAGAGAGGGAACACAAGCAGGGAGAGTGGGAGAGGAAGAAGCAGGCTCCCAGCGGAGGAGCCTGATGCGGGGCTCGATCCCAGAACGCCAGGATCACGCCCTGAGCCGAAGGCAGACGCTTAACAACTGCGCCACCCACGCGCCCCCAAATGAAATTTTTTAATATGAGAAAAAAATATTTGTTCCAGAAGGCTTGAGAAATTATCTGGTTCTTCCCACCGCACTGTAGTTCGTCTGGTAGTTACAACAGCAGTCAGTAGGAAGATCAAACAAGGTGTCTGTGAAGGTACTGCAAATTATAAAGAGCTGTAATTTGATGAGGTTGAGGACGGTTATTGTTTTTATTGACATATGGTGCTCTGTCTAAACAATCAATGTTGCTGAAGTTGGAAATGGGTTTTGAAAAATCTCACATGGTAACTGGCCATTGATACATTTGTTCACTGGGGGTCATATTCAGGTTGGCTTCTGTGGGGTCACATCACTGTATATTGCACGTGATTTCTCATGGATTGTGAACAGAATACACAATGCCGCGTCCTGCCTTCCAGAAATATCCTTCATGGACACACCTGCCATCGCGAGTTTGATAGAGGACGATGCGAGTTATCACGGCAGGCCACTGCCTCAAGGCACCTGCGTGAGTGCCCACTAGGGCAGGCCCCCGGGGAACTGAGGAGGTAGCAGGGCAGAGCATGGAAAAGTAGGGGAAACGCAGTCAACGCTTACTAGATAAAGGCCCTCTGGGGGTCATCCTGCCTCAAGTGACAGAAATGCCTCTACCAGACACTAACTGTTACTTAAACGGATGAGAGACAAGCTCTTTCAGATCCTGGGAGAAAGATACTGATCAGATGAAGCCTGTTATCAAGACTTTCCCACGCCTGCCTAGACCCTCTCTACAAGAGAGAATGGAGATAAAGACATCCACGTCCTAAAAGTGCCCTGAGATGACTTGTGCCACCAGGGCAATCATTCAGACCAGTTAGGCAAGGGACCTGAAATAATATTTTCCACAGCTGGGTCGGGAGAAGAAAGTCAAGAATGTTCTTTTTTCTTCCTTTCTTCATCCCCACCACCAACTTTCGAACTCCCAAACTTGTCCTTCCTTCCCTCGCTTGCTACCCCTCCCTACTTTCCTGGCTGTATATGCTTGTTTCAATTCCCATAGGCCGAAATACAACCAGCTGGGCATTTTCAATATAGCAGCACTTCTCTGAAATTATTCTACAGCTTCCACTTCTCTGGCTAAAACTATCACAAAATTTTCCTTCCTGTGCTTCCATACACTTTACGGAAGAAATGGGTATTTCATTTTTTCCTGGGACTCTATTGTGATCCACTGTGGTCTATGACCTTAACTAAAGATGAAGGAGTCAGCTGATCTTTCCCAGACCTCAGCACATGGGCTTTGTGTATGCAGAAGCCCCCTGTGCGCAGTGGGGTGCCCAAAGGAGATGCTGTATTTCTTCCTAATGTAACCCATATTATGCCCTTTGGAAAAGGAGGCCTAGACTGGGGCTGGCAAGACATGATGCTGTATGACATCCAGGCTACTCACCACACCTAAGAGCAGAGGGTGAAAGTGCAGGGACATCCAAACTTACAGCTCCGCAGCCTATCATTCTTCTTGGTGTGGCATCAACTTAACCAGAGTTGCTGGGGCCCCACTGATCTGTCTCCAGGAATACCTTCAGTTCCCTTGGCTGCTTCCAAGCAGCCCAGCCACCTCAGCTCTTCCACCACCCTCTCCAGCTCCTCCCATGTGCTGTCTTGCCCAGACTTGCATCTCTTTCACTACACCCTCTGTGGGTCTCAGCAATTATCTAACCTGGAGGAGGACCCAGGGGCTGTTGGTCTGTGAACACACAACCCCCTCTACTGGACAAAACACAAAGAAACATACCTGTCTGGGAAAGAACCACAGAATTCTCCACCAGGAATATCTAATTCAGGGTCCTCACTTTGTACATGAGAGAGCTGAGCTTGCAGACAGACCATGAGTCAACAGAATCATAAAAGGAACTGGAGACAGAACACTGTGTCCCTCTGCCTCCTGTGTTTGGTACCATCATCATGCAGAACTACTTGCATCCTTCAGAAGTACAACTCATAAGAGGATTATGCAACTGAGTTCATGGGAGCTCTTAGGTTCCAAGTTAAAACACTCTCCAAGGCATAGCCATCTATGGAGAAGGAGGGTGTTAGCTGAAAGAGCCTCGGACAGGTAGTCATAGGACCTGGCCTCTAGTCCTAGTTCCTACACCTACCAACCTGTGAGCGTGGGCAACACACTTAGAGTCTGCAGGCTTCTCTGTGCTCACGTGTGCAGTGAAAGACTTGGAACAGATGATTTCTAAGGGGGCCAGCCTCACAATATGAGCCCATGAGGTCTACAGGCATAAACCAGTTGGTGAAAGAGTACCACAGGATCACAGACAGCAACGTGGAGGAAAGTACATCCATCGGAATGCTGGAGACCTTGTCCTAATCCTGGCTCTGGTACAAAGTAGCTACTTGACCTTAGAAAAGTCATTTGATCTCTCTGGAACTCTGTCCTAGGAATGCAGATGAAGCTAGATGATCTTCTCGGTAGGAAGATTATACCTTTGCAATCCCTAATTTTCTACAATTATGAGTAATAATAACTGAGTATTGATGCCTTCTTCAAAGGATCCTAAAGCCACAGGGGCGCGTTCACACATCTTTGAGACAGAGAAGGGAGCCATTAGCCTTTCCACATGTTTTATAATAAATATAACTAAGAGTACATACACCAGACAATTTGCTTGGGTTCAGAAGAACACAAGTAGATACGCACTCACTTCCAACCCATGCAGTGGACATTAGTTCGAGGGACTACCATCAAACCACAAAGCCTTTGTGAACTATACAACAAAACAGCCAGGAAACCACTGCTTTCTTTGAAGTAATAAGGAGACCTAAGAAATTACCAAGTTTGATCATTAATTCCACTAATTTTAAATGGGGTTATAGGAACTGGCATAAAGTTTAAAAGAGACAAACAAACCGAACAATGGCAAGGGTGTTTCCTCACGGCCCAAGGATGGCTCTGGAAGCAGTGCAGAGGGGATCACTGAGCTAACAGATCCAGTCCAGCTCAGCCCAAACTACCTGGTAAATGACAATCTGTGTTTAAAAAGTGTGCCATGAAAACACTGTTTAAACCAAGTTCTCCAGGTGCGTCATGACCCCACCTTGCACCCGGCTGTCTGGATCTGCTGCAGACATTAGGAAAATAGCAGTGGATTGTGACAGCTTCATAACCAACTGTTGGACGATGAGCCACGAGGTTAAATGGAAAGGCACCGAAAGGAGAAAGAAAACTACATCCCTGGAAGCGTTGCTTAACGTTCCTGACATTTCAGTTATCTTGGCTTTTCTTTAAAAAACAAAACAAAACACAAACTTTAAACAAATGCATTTGAGCCACAGTGTTTTGCAGTTAAAAAAAGACATCCTACCTTTGAAATGATTTGTTTACTGAGTTTCTCCCTTTAAATTACCTTCCAATGCCCCGCCTTCTTTTTTCATCCCCCCGGGAAATTTTTTGGAAGTATTAAAATTCCAGTGATGTGCTGTTTGACCTGCACACAAGACCAGTAAGCACTCAGGTGTTAAACCTCTGTTTGGGGGCCTTGTCCCAGAAGTAGGTCTACATATTTTTTTTCAAAAGGCCAGTGTAAAATGTTGAGAGTCTTTGGAATCTCACCCCCTCTCTTTTGTAAAGATGTGTCCTTGAAAGCAAGGAGAATACTGATTTTAAATGTTGGTGCAAACTGAACAACAGAAGGAAGATCTCACAGTAAGATAAGCCAGAGCACAGAATAACCCAGTTAGAGAAGAGAATGTCTGCTCTGTCAGTCTGCCTTCCCTAGCGCTTCTTCTTGTTGGCATCAAGTAGGAAAGATCCCTTTCACACCTGACAGAAGTATGCACTGTTCTTCTGAAATGTGAGAAGAGCAACACCCTAAAGAACAAGGGGGCCTTGGCAGGAGTAAAGCTGGAGAAACCAAAAGCCTAGCTGGCAAGGCCTATGGTAAGAAGTGACTCTCTCCATAGAATGCTACTGGAATCAGTTCGGTTACTTCCTCCGGGCTGTGCAACGTTATTAAAATCTATTACTTAAGGCTGGATAGAATTATCATTGTGCATTATACACCACTACTAAGATTCCCATTCTGCGGACCATAAAACCCTGGAATAGACCGTGGCTCTCCCCAACCTGCTTTCAGCTTTTTCTCCCCATCACACAGACGCCCTGCTAGCACAGTATAGAATTTACAGATTATTTTATATTTTGGTCCTCACCCCTCTAAAATGGATGTGAGTTCCATGAGGACAGGCAACAGCTTTTTTTCTTTTTTTTTTTTTTGGTTTTGTCCACTGCTTTGTCCACTATACCTAGAATTCCGTGTTGAATACACGGCAAGTACTCAATAAATATTGCGGAATGCATGAATGATTTCTGAGTGCCTTGCAGAGATAAACACAAATGATCACAACGTCAGCTGTGTTCACGGTCACAGTGTAGAGGATGGTTCCACGGCCACTGGGGAGGTGGCAATGTGGTAAAACAGGGAGGACAGGGAGTTCAACATCAAAGTCTTCCACCTGCTGTTTTGCTCGTGAGTCACCCTCTTTGCCTCTCAGCTCCATCCTCAGTCACATGGAGATGGACTGCCCGCTTGAAGGACAGGACTGTTAGGAATCACACACGAAGGAAATGGTCTTGAAAAGGTTTACGTCTTTTGGGAGAATATGAAAACTACACATTTATGCATGTGCACTGCAGACCCACAGAGACAAAGACAGAAGTACAAGCATAAACACAGATGAATGTATTTGGGAACAATTTCAAATAAGAACAATGTTGGAGGTCATTGAGAGGACATGACCACAGGTTGTTCGGGCAACTGGGGACTCCTTATCCCTTCCCCCAATTCCCATCCCCAGAATTCCACATCCTACTATTCCCACATTAGCAGCCATTTCAAGGACACAGCCTTGGGAGAGCAATGTGTTGTTCAGACCATCTGAACGGTACACTTGAGTAAGCCCAGTTAAGGGCTCTCTGTCAACTTTGAAGATGCAGGTGGGCAGGCATGCCGATCTACCTGTCTTGCGGCTCCGGAAGACAAGCCCTGTACCTAAGTTCCTTTGCTTATTAAACCTGCCAGCTACCAACCGGGAGTGGTCTGACTCTTCCTTTAGTCTCTCCCTGCCCTCCGTGTACAGGGCCCAGTTTCAGATTTTACTCCCAAGGTTTCAAACCAACAAACAGAAAGTATTTGAAAGAAATACCTAGAATAGAAAGAAACTCCTGCTTCCTAATTTTCAACTACGACATTTCAGGATGAAAGTGTCTGAAGCACGTGATTTCCTTGTTGAACAGTGTTATAATAATGTTCTTCTGAAAACAGGGCAAGGTCATGCTGAAGGTTCCATGGTGTTTTGGATCCAAAATTTGTTCAGACCAATACAACCCTATCAAAAGAATGTTTCTCTTGAATTATCAT
Source organism: Ursus maritimus (assembly GCF_017311325.1). Classification (NCBI taxonomy): domain Eukaryota; kingdom Metazoa; phylum Chordata; class Mammalia; order Carnivora; family Ursidae; genus Ursus; species Ursus maritimus. The sequence goes on along the minus strand of NW_024426119.1, from coordinate 1,397,702 downwards.
CTGTGTTAATAAATGTATTTTATAAGCTATATTGAATGTAAGTCCCTTAAATCCTTTCTGGAATAAGGTAGGGCATAAACCAAATAAATTATTTTTAAAAAAGGCAGATGGAAACATACCCACCCACCTCATGGGGACTTTTGTGAGGATTTAATGATAAAGCACATGGAGGTTCTATACCAGCAACGTGTACCCACAGATATCATTGCGGTTGGTGGTTCCTTGGGGCAATTTTTAAAAAATTAGGTATAATTGACATAAAATATTATATTAGTTTCAGCTGAACAACATAGTGATTCAACATTTGTATACATTGTGAAATGGTCACCACAGAAAGCCCAGTTACCACTGTCACCACACAAAGTTAATACATTGACTATATTCCCTATGCTATACATTATACCCCATGATTTATAAGTTTGTATTACAAAAACTCTTAGTTTGTGCTTCTTGATCCCCTTTAACCATTTCGCCCCCATCCAACCCCTTCTCCTCTGACAACCACCACTCTGTTCTCCGTGTCTATGAGTCTGGGTTTTATTTTGTTTGTTCATTTTGTTGTTTAGATTGCACATATAAGTGAGATCATGTGGCATTTGCCTTTCTCTGTCTGAATTATTTTACTTAGCATTATACCCTGAAGGGTCATCCATGTTGTTGCAAATAGCAAGACTTCCTTCTTTATGGATTAATATTCCATTGTGTATATATACCAGATCTTCTTCATCCATTTACCTATGTAGACGTTGAGATTTTTTCTGTATCTTTGCTGTTGTAAATTAATGCTGCAATAAACATAGGGGTGTATATATCTTTTTGAATTAGTGTTTTTCTAGTCTTGGGACATATACCTAGAAATGGAATTTCTGGATCGTATGGTAGCTCTTTCTTTAATTTTTTGAAGTACCTCCACATTCCCACCAGTAGTGCCTGAGGGTTTCTTTTCTCTACATCCTTGCCAACACTTATTATTTCTTGTCTTTTTGATACTAACCATTCTAACAGGTAGAGGTGGTATCTCATTGTGGTTTTGATTTGCATTGCCTTGATAATTAGTGATGTTGAGCATATTTTCATTGGCCTGCGTATGTCTTCTTTGGAAAATTCTATTCAGATCTTCTGCCCATTCTTTAAACCAAACTTTTGTTTTTTTGTTATTGAGTTGTATGAGTTCTTATGTATTTTAGTAATTAACCTCTTATTGGATACATGATTTGCAAATATCTTCACATTCTTTTTGTTCTGTAGATGACTTCCTTCATTGTGCAGAAGCTTTTTAGTTTGAAGTAGTTTCCCATTTGTTTACTTTTTGCTTTTATTTTCCTTCCTTTTGGAGTCAGATTAAAAAAATATCACAAAGACTAATGTCAAGGAGCTTACCACTTCTATTTTCTTCTAGGAGTTTTATGGTTCGTAAGTCTTATATTCAAGGCTTTAATTCATTTTGAGTTAATTTTTATATATGGTGTAAGATAGTGGTCCAGTTTTCCTGGCACCATTTACTGAAGAGACTGTCCTTTCCCCATTGTACATTCTTGTCTCCTTTGTCACTAATTGACCGTGTTTGTGTGGGTTTATTTCTGGCCTCTCAACTCTGTTCCCATTGATCTATATATCTTTTTTTACACCAATATCATACTGTTCTGATTACTATAACTCTGTAGTACAGTTTGATTAGGGAGTATGATACCTCCAGCTTTGTTCTTCTTTCTCAAGATTTTTTTGGTTATTTGGGATATTTCGTGGTTCCACATAAATTTTAGAATTAGTTTTTCTAACTCTGTGAAAAATGCTATTGGAATTTTGATGGGAATTGCACTGAATCTGTAGATTGCTTTGTGTAGTATGTACATTTTAGCAATATTAATTCTTCCAATCCATGAGAATGGAACATCTTTCCATTCTTCTGTGTCTTCAATTTCTTTAATTAATGTCTTATAGTTTTCAGTTAAAGGTCTTTCATCTCTTGGGTTAAATTTATTCCTATTTTATTATTTTTGATGCAGTTGTGAATGGGATTTTTCTCTTCAGTTTTACTTATTTAAGTAATCTCTATACCCCATTTGTGGTTCGAACTCATGACCCCCAGAGCAAGTGTCACATGCTCTTCGACTGAGCCAGCCAGGTGCCCCAGGATTTTTTTCTTGATTTCTCATTCTGAGAGTTTGTTATTAGTGTATAGAAATGCAACAGCATATATGAACTTTGTATCCTGCAACTTTACTGAATTCATTTATTAATTCTAACAGTTACTGGTAGAATCTTTAGGGTTTTCTATATATAGTATCATGTCATCTTCAAATAGTGATGGTTTTACTTCTTCCTTTCCAATTTGGATATCTATATCTCTTTTTCTTGTCTAATTGCTGTGGCTAGGACTTCCAATACTATATAAAATAAAAGTGGGGAGAGCGGGCATCCTTGTCTGGTTCCTGATCTTACAGGAAAAGCTTTTAGCTCTTCACCATAGGATGATATGAACTGGGTTTTAATATACGGCTTTTATTATATGGAGATACATTTCTCCTATACTCTTTTTATTGAAAGTTTTTCATCATAAATTGATGTTGAATTTTGTCATGTGTTTTTTCTGCTGAGATGATATGATTTCTATTCTTCATTTTTTTAGTGTGGCATATCACATTGATTGACTTATGGATGTTAAAACATTCTTGCCTCCCTGGAATAAATCCCACTTAATCATGGTGCTCAATCCTCTTAAAGCATTGTTGAATTTGGTTTGCTACTATTTTGTTGAGGATTTTTGCGTTATATGTTCATCATGGATATTGACCTATAATGTCTTTTTTTGTGGTGTCCTTGTCTATGGTTTTGGTGTCAGGTGACACTGGCCTTGCAAAATATGTTTGTAAACATTCCCCCCTCCTTAATTTTTTGGAAGAGTTTGAGAAGGACAGGTATTAAATCTTCTTTAAAATGTTTGGTAGATGGGGCTCCTGGGTGGCTTGGTTGGTTGAACGTCTGCCTCTAGCTCAGGTCATGATCCCAGGGTCCTGGGATTGAGCCCTGAGTCAGGCTCCCTGCTCAGCGGGGAATCTGCTTCTCCCTCTCCCTCTGTCCCTTCCTCCCCTGCAGCCCCCTCCCCCCACTCGTGCTTACTCTCAAATAAATAAATAAATCTTAAAAAAAAAAATAAAATGTTTGGTAGAATTCACCAATCTGGTTCTGGGCTTTTGTTTGATGGGAGGTTCTTGATTACTGATTCAATCTCCTTGCCGGTCACTGATCTATTCAGATTTTTTCTTTTTTTTCATGATTCAGTCTTTTTTTTTTAAATTTTAATTTTATTTTATATTTTTATTTGTGGGACAGAGTGAGCGAGAGAGGGAGCACATGAGCAAGGGTGGAGGAAGAGGGAGAAGCAGACTCCCCTGCTGAGCAGGAGCCTGACGTGGGGCTCAATCCCAGGACCCTGGGTTCATGATCTGAGCCAAAGGCAGACGCTTAACAGACTGAGCCACCCATGCATCCCTCATGATTCAGTCTTGAAAGATTGTAAATTTCTAGGAATTTACCCATTTCTTCTAGGTTACTCAATTTGTTCATGTATAATTGTTCATAGTGGTCTCTTACGATCCCTTGTATTTCTGTAGTATTAGCTGTAACTTCTTTTTCATTTCTGATTTTATTTATTTAAACCCTCTCTTTCTTGGTGAGTTTAGCTAAAGGTTTGTCCACTTTGTTTATCTTTTCAGAGAACCAGCTCTTAGGATCACTGATCTTTTGTCTGTTTAGTGTCCATTTCATCTATTTCCACTCTGACCCTCATTATTTCTTTCCTTCTACTAACTTTAGCTTTCGCTTTTTCTTTTTCCAGTTCCTTTAGGTGTGAATTGTTTTTTCTTAAGGTGGGCCTGTAATCTTACGAACCTCCCTCTTAGAACCACTTTTGCTGTGTCTCACAGATTTTGGTATGCTGTATTTCTGTTTTCATTTATCTCCAGGTTAGTTTTTTTTTTTTTTAATTTCTCCTTTGATTTGTTCTATGAGCCAGTGGTTGTCAGTGAGATGTTGTTTAATCTCCACATATTTGTACTTTTGGGAATGTTGTTCTTATAATTGATTTCTACTTTCATACCATTTTGGTCAAAGCATGTGCTTGATATGATTTTAGTTTTTTTGAATTTATTGTGACTTGTTTTGTGGCCTAACATATGATCTATCTTGGAGAATGTTTCATGTACAGTTGAGAAGAATGTGTATTCTGCTGTTTTGGGATGGAATGTTCTATATAAATATATTAAGTCCATCTAGTCTAACGTCATTTAAGAGCAATGTTTCCTTATTGACATTCTGTCTGGATAACTTTCCATTGATGCAAGTGGTGCAGTTGGTGGTTCTTATCCACACTTCTTCAGCCTATGCCACCCTTGCCTTCCCCTGTTCCCTGTTGTGGTGAGACCCTTCACTATTGCTACAGCAATCTGCACCTTCACCAGTCTACTATGTTTGCCTCTTATAACTGAGAGGTAGAGACATGGAAGGCAGGAGTTTTAGAAGCATCTGGAATTCTATCTTCTTTCTCTCTGCCTACTTTGAATGAGAAGGGTAGCTACGTACTTCTGAGAAGAAAAAAGAAACCTATATGACTCTGAATTAATGTAGTCCCCAAAGAGCAAGTATGACTTGAGTGATCAGAAAAACCCCCATTTAATGAGCCCCAGGGACAATGTTTAATGATATCACCAAAGAAGTATCCTGGCATCCATATTTCTTCCTAAGATTCTGATTTTTGTTTATATTCCACTCAAGAAATTAATTTTCCTACTAAGAGCATTCTTTTCAAAATGCTATGTGAAATGTTTGTATGTGTCTTTATACTGGGGAATGGCCTCTCTCTGTGTTTATGGGCCTTGGGCAACTAGGGGAGCCCCAGGTACTGCAGCTTCCTAAAGTCCTCTCTACCATGTGGCCTGATCAACAGATTGTCCTACTTCTCCAGTTCCAGGTTTTTACTCCATTCCCCCTACCAATGAAAGAAGGTACAATAATGAGGTGCAGAGATGAGGGACAATAGTTGAAATTGGTTACACCTAGGTTTAACTCTAGGTTCTGCCACTCAGTTGTTGAGTTGACCCAGCAACTTCACTTCTCTGACTTTCTACTCTTCATCTGTAAAATGGGGAGAATAACTATTGTGTAGATTGTGGTTTGAGTGAGATCTACTATTTATCAAGTGCTCAATTCAGTGCCTGGTACACCGTGCTCAATAAACAACTACTGTTGCAGCTGTTGGTTTCTTTTTTGAGCCAATGGCCATAGGCATAACCTGTTTGCTACGGTGCAGGTAGGGTCAAAGTCAATACGGGGAAATGAAAGGAATGGAGGAACATGAGAAGAGAAAATAAGCAAGTGCCAACACTGGGAAAGGCCTCCAGGAACTGCTCTGTCAGTGGGAGCACATCACTAACTGTCTGCACTTGCGGGTATTAGGTTTCTATCAGGAAATCTAAAGAGGAGTCGGTTGAAGATGTATCACTAACTCCTGGCTGCTGGACTGGGCAGGTATTGTTCCTTATCCCCACTAGCTTCCTCCTGTTTCATTTTCCTTCCCTCTTGCCAATGCCATGTGTCACCTGTGCAGACATCATGTTCCTATGTTCCCATCATTTTCTCCTTACCCACCCCCTCCCCAGGAACAACCTGGTATGGCTCCCCAAAGCCTTCCCCAGGGATCATGGAGATACAGCCTTCCTCTTCTCTAACCCCTCAACACGAACACATAGAAGCTTGAATTAGCCAAGCCATTCTGCATTTTCAGGGTTTACTAGATAACCTGATTCCTCCCAGCAGTGAGGATACCATTGCTGTCTGTTAAACTTGGTACACAGCTTTGATTATCTTCAATCAGTAGGATTCTTGAAGAAGGACAGCTATGAATTAGGGCTCCCAAACCCACTCAGAGTTTATACCACCATGCTATATCTCTCTGTTTATGAGGAGGTGACGGCCATAGCAGTGGTGGGGGCAAGAGAAAAGGCCCAGGGCAAATGCCAGGAGCAACAGGTCCCTAACTCTGCTCAGGCTTTCACCATCTCTGACCTAACCTCACCTCATATTTCAAGTCTCTGGAGATCTTCTTCAAGCGATTTCATACCCTGTCTACTGCCAGAGGGTGATGTGCCTGGGCCTCAGTTGTCCCAGAGAATGCTGCTGTCCTCTGAGATGGGAAATGGATGTAAAGCCAGAGAAAGAGAGGAAAACATAGAAAGAGAATGAGAAAGAGGGAGAGCAAGAGAGAGGGAGAGGCAGCGAGGGGGAAGGCATGCTGGGGGGAGCACTCCTCCACAGATCATCCTCCAGACTTGAGAAGTGCTGCTGAGGAGCCTGCCACTCACCTGAATGCTCAGGGTATCGAGACCAGCAGGCTAGAAAGAACCTTCACGACAGACCACATATGGAAGCTCCTTTATCTCACAGATAAGAATGATGAAGTGCCCGGGAAACTGACTTATCAAGAGTACCCAGTAAACTGATTAGTGGCAAGACTAAAACTCAGTTTGCTGGGGCAAGATGGAAGCTTTTATAAAATTTAAAATCAAGTTTTTGTTTGTTTTCTCTGAGAAGGATGTCTCCTCTGTGTGTGTGTGTGTGTACACAGTAAAGTTTGCCCCCAGATTTCTAAGGAATATTTCCAAATTACACAAAGAGAGAGAACCATATATGCAGCCACACAAATGCATTACCCCAGAAAAACGAATATCAAGATTTTGTCATACTTGCTTCATGAAATCTTTACCTTTATTTTAACTAAAGTATTGTGGAAACATTCCCACACCTTATATCATTTCACCCCTACATACCCCAGTATGCATCTCTTAAAATACAGGTATGTTCTTACATCAGTGATTCTCATATTTTTGCTGGGGTCCCATCCCCAGAGTTTCCTAGTAGGTTTGGGGTGGGGCTGAGATTTTTCACTACTAACATATTCCCAGGTGATGCTGGCAATGCTAGTCAAAGCCACACATCTAGAACCACGGCCTTACATACTCATGATTTTCATACCTAACATTTTCATACCTAACAAATTTCACAATAATTCCTCCGTATTATCAAATATCTAGTCTATATTCAATTTTCCTGATTGTCACAAAAATGTCTTTTTATAGATGGTTTATTTTAGTTATATTTCAAAGTCCACCCATTATATTTGGTTGCTAGGTCCCTTACATTTGTTTTATGTATTTGCCAGACCAATCAGGCTTCTCTCCCCCCCACCCCTAATCTGTCTCTTTTATTTACTGCCTTATAAACTTCAGAGTTGCTAAGAGACCGGATCTTAATTGTTCTCACTACAAAAAAGAAATGATAATTACGTGATGTGATAAAGGCGTTAGCTAATGCTACGGTGGTAGTCATACGGCAATATATAAAATGTGTCAAATCAACATGTTGTAGACCTTAAACTTACACAATGTTGGCTGCCAACTGCATTTCAAAAAAACACACAGTACAGTTCCATGTATGGATGTATCTGTTTGCATGCTCATGGTGTTGCTTAAGTTATCCCTGTGGCTTCTATATTTCCTGTGAATGTAAGTTAGCCCTGGATGTCTCATTCCCTATAGATTCAGCTCTTCCACAAGAAGATGGGGCTGCGTGGTAACATCAAGGTTTAAATATTAAACTCAGATCTGGGACACACATTTTCATATATTTGCAACATACATTTAAAAATATTACCTTATTTTTAAACCATTTAAAAAATAATCCATGTCCTTTATACTAAAGCATATATTCCTCAATTGAAACTTCATGGATCCCTCTTTTTCCCTAAGAAAAGAAACCAGATTCCTCAGTAAGCCACACACATGGGACCCAGTTCTTGCTCACACTAGTCAGTTCACACGCTCAACCCACGTAAAATAAAACCCTACATAAGCTAACATTTATATCAGGAAATGTCTGCAACCTCGTGACGAAAATGGTTTTGTTTCTAAAAAGCCAAGGCTGCTATTTGTAGCTACTGGTGTCTTGAAACCCACCTCTCAGCTCCTAGGATCCCCGCAGAAAATCCTCTAGCACACATCAAACAGGAGCCTGCCTCTCAAACAAGCTCCCCAACCGTTGCCCAAGTGGGCGGGGTGGCGACAGGTGCTACCTGCGACCTGAGGAACGACAAAAGAAGCTGTCTGGGGACAAAACGGGGTCTAATAGATGAAAGTGACAAGAATGAGACAGCAAGGAGGATTCTTACTGAGAATAAACTCGAATTTCTAAAATCTAAAAAAGCATGGATGGTATTTAAGTCATTTTGGTACATTAGACATGAATCAGAGTGGTTTACAATGGCAAAAGGACCTTCCCAGTCATAAAAGAGCACTTACCCAATTGAACAATTTTTTTTTTTCTAATTCAGAGGATAAATACCCAGAAGCCAGACTGCACTGTGCCAGAGCCCTCCTTCAGCTAATTGCATTTTCCTTCCTGCACCCACACAGGAACGAGACAGTGGGAAAGGCATGGACTCCTCGGGGTGAAATGAAATCCCATGTAATTAGCCTAGCACAGTCAGGGATGGTGCAACAAATGTTAAATCCCCATGTCTCATTCACTCTCTGTTATGAACCCTATTACGGACTGTTCTAGGAAGGGAGAACAGAAGGGAAGGGAGAAAAGAAGACCTGGGTTCTGGCAGTCAGTGGGTTAATGATGAATAGATTCCTCTAATCTCTTCTGCCATTGAAATGGAGGACTAGGAGAGCGTGAGAGGACACACTGGTACATGTAAGCAGAGATCAGGTAAACTGTGTACAGTGAAGGACATTTTTGCAGTCATTTTTTGAAAAGTAACTCTGAGTTGAAATAATCGACTCTGAGCAGCAGCGGGGCTTTGATCAAAAACTTAATTTTAGGTAAGGATTTTCACAGACAGGAATGAAATGCTTCAGCAATGCAAAGTCATATTTGTTGATCCAGTAAACACTACTGCTGGAGAAAAATTATTTTGTTATTAGCAGTTTTTAATATTCTTATACTCATTAAAAAAACATGCATACTGGTATAACACATAACACACCTGGTTAGAAATAATCTTCATGAAATCCTTGTGAAACTCTAAGAGATACTGTTTATTCACTTGTCCTGGACATCAGAATCTTGTTTATGATAATAAGGTAAGGCCTTTTAATCTGTTATAACATTACCTAGGGCAGGGGCTATTCTTTAAGTTACAACTTTATGGTGATAATAAAAGAATTAATTAGCATTGAAGAACTATATGCAATTCAGTACACATTAACCTAAGCATAAATAACATGCAATAAATTATAAATGATAAACAATACAGTGAGTTTTGATAGAAAGTTCTAGATCCTCTTTACGAAAAGCCAATTGAAAACCCATTGCTGGTATGTCTATGCGAATAGTTGCAGTTGAGGTCAAGTCTGGTATGGAACCTTCTTCATTCATTACTCAGGTACTGTGAACATCCTTTGCTTGGTCCCATGTGGCCTTCACTGGTTGCTCCTTTATCAGAAACATTATGAATATGGGCAGAAAATTATCATTTTCTGCTTATGAAAGTGCTTAAAGTTCCTTCTAAGTACCAAATCTTTATCATGAGAATTTGGAAGGAGGTTTGCTCTCTCCCATATGCTCTGTAAAATGTTCACGACTGGATTTATTTATGCCAGTTAGGTGCTGGGGATGAAAAAGAAACTTCTACTAAAGAAATTCACAATCTACGGATTCCAGCTTCTCGAGTATCTGCCTGTTGGTCTTTTGGGAACACTCTTCTAGAAATCCAGCAACCCCTTCACAATGCTGTTTCTACAGACAGGAGTGGTGGGGAAAGGAAGCAGGGGAATTTGTTGCGGAAGGAATCAGCAACATACACTCTTATCTTCACTGGCGCATCAAATTGTGACCTACTGCTTTGAACATACAATCAAAAAGTAAGTTTTTTTAAACACATACTGCAGGACAGGAACAAGGCTTCAATGAGATCAATAGGAAAAGTACATGTCAGCACCAAAAAGAAAACTTTTACTGGTAGTTGTATGACCAAATGATCTATCACAGCTGCTAACTCAGGAAACAAACAGGGGAGCCCTGGTCGGCTCCTGGGGCCAACTGCTCTGTCCTGGGAACCCTGAGGGGGCTGGACAAAGGTAGGGCATAGCTCCTGGCTGGGTGTGCCAACACTGTTGCAACAGATAAAGTCGTTACAAAAAAACACAGTAACTCAAGAGATGAGGGTTTGGAAAAGAGAAAGGTAGAGATTTATTTCAGGTGCGGGCAGCTGTGGGAGGTGGAAGGCTCAAGCCTTAGCAACTGACCTCTTCACTTGCAAGACAGACATCTAGAGTTTTATACAAGTTCAGTGGGGTATATGCAAGAGACAGGCAGAAAATACGTGATCACGGGTGGGGACTGGTGTGTGTTCAGCCCATGATCATGGGCAGGGAAGGCGATGTATGGGATGTGGTCTTCTAGGCCTTCTGCTGCTATCAGGGCTTTTCTGGTCTGGGGATTGGAATATTCTGGTCATTGCAAAACATTTTAGTAAATACCTCAAGAAAATGCAATAGGAAATGAGCATAATGGGTTTTAGCTAGAGCATGAGTTAAGCAATGTTGTCTATTTCTTGAAAAGATTTTTTTACCCATTTGAGGGGGCGGGGAGGGAAGGAGGAGAGAGAGAGAGAATCTCAAGCAGACTTCCTGCTGACTATGGAGGCCAAGGCTGGGCTCTATCCCACGACTATGACCGGGCCAAAATCAAGAGTTGGACGCTCAATGGACTGAGCCACCCAGGCGCCTCTGTCTTGTCTGTTTCTGGTTTTAACTGTTGGGGTCTACAGTTGAGCCAGAAAGCTAGCTGACACTCGCAGCTGCATCTGCAAAATCCTAACGGCACGACTGCACCCGGTGTGCCCGACTCTGCTTGGCATCTTATTCACTCTTCACAAGAACCCCAGGAAGTACACTGTGTTATTCACATTGGAGAGAAGAGAAAACTGAGGCTAAGAGAGGTTCTGTGACTTGCATTAACCCATAGCAGCAGAATTCAGATTCAAACATAGGTGTGACTACCTGTGTTTTCCCACGATGCCTCCTTCAAACCTCACATCCATCCAATCATCTACAGAGAAGCCACATGGTGGGAACAACGAAATAATTGATTTAGTTTCAATAAATCATAGTTTTACCAAGTAAATGAAAGACAGAAAACACATATGGAGATGAGTGAGCGAGATTCCTAGGAACCTTTCAGAAAAACAAGACAGCATTTCAGTCATAGATCACTTTTCAAAAAAAAAAATGAAGAAAAACTTCTTTGTTAAAAAAACACTTCAACCATCAGTTAACGTTGCAAGACAAGCAAAATCTGGGTGAATCCTCTGTTATTACAATCCCAGAATCAAAATATTTAGAAGGAAAAGATCCTCAAAGATTTATTGTCCTCAGATTTATTCTAAGTTATTCATTTCACCAAGGAGAAAATAGAAGTCCGGGGATATTACTAATTTTATTTCAATTATCACATAAGATTCTTACACTTAGAATCTTTATCATAATTTGCTTAATGAGCAAGTAAATTTTTAATCTATTTTTCAAATCTTTACCTCTTACTCCATATTCATCATGAGTCCAAATAAGTTTACTGTCTGGAATGGAGTCACTCCATCCCCTTGAGTTTAGGTGCTAATGAAAGCTAATTATTAATGGTACAAAGGCCAACAGGCAGTTGCTTACTGGGGAGATTTCAAGGACTTCAAAGTAAATACCTAAGTAGCTACTGTAACTCAAATTCCTGAAAATCCAAGTAAGTTTGTTGCTACCTTCAAGTCGGTGGTGGGCACAGTATATGGAGAAAAGGAAAGAACCAGAATTGAACGTAGGAGATCTGGACTATCCTATCACTAAACAGTTATGACACATTAGATGGAACCTTACTTTCATTACCTGTACCGTGAAGGCACTGGGCCAAAGGATCCCTCCTAGCTTTAATATTTTATAATCACAGTAGGAGACGACAAATACCAACTAAATCATATGCTCCCATCTGGAGTTTGCAGAACTGTTGCTGGCTTTTAAAAGAGAGATTAGAAATTTTTCAAATGCCTTGAGGGTGTAGGTTCCCAAAGACTTAGATTTCCTGAGGGAGATATCTTATTTTTTTAAATATGTCAACATATTTTATCTCTCTAGGCAAAGTATACTTCTTTCATTTTGTCAAGATTAAGAATAAATCCTGAGGGTACCACTAGGCAGCAATAGGGCTGGAAGAAAAACAATGAATAACAAAGAAAAACAATACTTATTTTGTCCCTATGCAACTCTCCACCTATGATAAAAAAGAGCCAGCTTTCTGCATATCCTCTTTAATTAAATGGAAGGTGAAGACCCCATTTAACCATATGCTCCACTGCAGGTGAAGAGTAATTAAAAACTCTTTTCAAAGGTGGAGTTTATCTTGAACTAATTTTAGAAGATGCATCAAAAAAGCAAACAAAGAACCAGTGCAGAGCATTTGACTTTTCATCCCTATGTTTAGAAGGGGTCAGATCTTATGGCGAAGCCACTGGGGCAAGGAACGGGTGCGTTAGCCCATCCAATATATATTTCCTAGTTAAGTGCCAGGCACCATGATAAATGCCAGAAGCACACAGATAGACGTGCTTCCTGCCTTCCAGGGGCTCATCATCTAGTTAGTGTCAGAGACTCACATGTAAGCAGAAAATTACGACAATGCCCAGTGTTTTAAAATGGAGGAAGCGGGGCGCCTGGGTGGCACAGCGGTTAAGCGTCTGCCTTCGGCTCAAGGCGTGATCCCGGCGTTCTGGGATCGAGCCCCACATCAGGCTCTTCTGCTGTGAGCCTGCTTCTGCTTTCCCACTCCCCCTGCTTGTGTTCCCTCTCTCGCTGTCTGTCTCTATCTCTGTCGAATAAATAAATAAAAAAATATTATAAAAAAATAAAAAATAAAATGGAGGAAGCACAACGCTATACGGAATATCAAAGGGGACAATCTTAACTCTGAACAGGAAGGTGAGGAGAACTTCATGGAAAAGATGACTTTGCACTAGGTCTTGACAGATGAGAAGGACACATGGAAATAGCATATGCAGAGGCACAGAAGCAGAGAAAGGAAGGGAGAGGGAAGGAAGGAAAAAAAGGAAAGGTAATTTAAAAAAAATTTTAATTTCCCCAATCTGATGTGTATGAACTAGGATCTTACTTTCATTGTCATTTCCCTAATTGCTTGTGAGGCTGAACATATTTTCATTTACTCATTCATCAGTCAGACTTTCTCTCAAGCAAAGTGACTATTTTCTTTGCCTATTTTTTTTCCTCCTGGGCAGTTTGCTTTTCCTTATGAATATATACGAATTCTTTATCTGTTTTCGATGCTAATTCTGTATTAGTTGTAAGTGCTGCAAATATTCTTCCCAGCTTTTCCTATTATTTTAAAAAATGATATCATTTGTCAGAGTCAAGTGATTTTTATCTTAATTTAAATTTGATGTTATTTTAATATAGACTAATGCACCCATATTCTTCATGGTTTGTGCTTTTAAGCAACCCTCTCCTAATCCTTGCCTATTTTCTACTAAAAGCTGTAAAGTTTTGCTTTTCATATTTTAATTCTAAATCTGCGTGAAATGGATTTCACACATGAGGTAGTTCGATTTTATTTTTTCTTTCCACGTGGATAATCCATTGTCCCAGCATCATTTATTGAATAACGCATCCTTTCCCAGTCTTTGTAGTGTCAGCAGTTGCGGGTAGGATTCCCTGGAAAACAGAGGGAGCCGAGAATCCCATGGAGAAGGTTTAGGGGAGAGTGCTTTCTAGAACAATGCTGAGAGAGTGAGGAAGGCAGGACCGCGCAGGAGATGCAGCCACAGAGGCGTCAGCTCATCACACAGGGGGTTCTGAAGCAGGATGGTCCTTCAGAGTTGTCCTGCACAAGGCGACAGCATGGGGCTTTCGTACCCTCACACATAGACCAGGCACTGGGTAGGGCTGCCCCTGAGGAGTGGGCAGGAGCTCTGGCAAGGCAGCTCCCTTGGGTAAAAGGCCTGGGGAGCAGCTCAGCTGTAAGCCATCAACCAGCAATACTCCCAGCAGTTAAGAAAACTTGGATTTTTTTTTTTTAAAGATTTTATTTATTTATTCGACAGAGATAGAGACAGCCAGTGAGAGAGGGAACACAAGCAGGGGGAGTGGGAGAGGAAGAAGCAGGCTCATAGCGGAGGAGCCTGATGTGGGGCTCGATCCCATAACGCCAGGATCACGCCCTGAGCCGAAGGCAGATGCTTAACCGCTGTGCCACCCAGGCGCCCCAAGAAAACTTGGATCTTGACCCAGATAGGGCAATCTGGGTGGCCCACAAAGCACCCACTACACGGCCTCTGTCACAGGTCCTGTTTCTCATTTTATTGGCTACTATTCCTTTGGACTCTTTTTCCTATGATATAATTTCCAGATAGGTCTCCTTCCTGTCCCCTGCATATAATGCAATTTGTCAATGAGCCCTCTTCAAATACGCACCTATAACTACACCAAAAACTGCAGATTTGTCAGATTGCATGCAGTACAGTGATGCATTTTCTCTCCTGATATGAATATCTATTACGAAAGTAGCCTCGCTTTTTGTGTGAGTCGGCCACATGACCCAACTAGCTCAGAATCAATATGTCGTCAACTAAAGCTGAAACAGAAATCTCCTGGGTCCTTTATTTGTAGGTGCATATTTTAATCGAACTGCAGGATATTTTCAGTAGCCTCTTGACTTTAATCTTGTTACATTTAGCTTAGGAAGAATTTAACAGTCTTTAATTCTGTCATCTAACACTTCTTTCCATTTCAGGTTTTCTCCGAAGCTGATTCAGAATGCCAACAAGTTATTGACAAGAAAAGATCTGAAGAGGACAGGGGGCAGGGATGAGTCTTGGGACATGGCAGTGATACCTTGCTACAGTTCCACACGAGTCCGTTAATCAACTGTTGGCCTGGCTATAGACCCAGTGTGATTTAATACAGTGCTTGTCTTCCTAGACGCCTGGGGCAGGAAGCTTCAAGTGATCCTTGACTCTGTTTTCCCTGTCAACTGAAGACCTGATCAGATTCATCCAGCTTTGAGTCCACAGTGATTTGGAATCTATCCCTTGTTACCACCAACACCAACACCGACCTGTTTGATTCTTACCTCCATTTTCAACTGATCACATTCTCACTATTGCCAAACCTACTGGCCTTGAAGTACAAAGTTGATAAAGTTGTGACCCTTTACAGTTCCCCACCTGGAAGAGGTGACAGGAAATAGTGCCCCTGGGGGATGAGAGCATCAATGCAGCCTCCCAGGGTGTCGCCTGCAGAGAATGTCCGCTTAGCCTTGGACCTCTCTGGCAAAGAGGCTATCAGACTCGGTAAGGATAATTCACAAGTGATTGTTCTTTTTGAGGCTGCCATTTGTAGTCACTGAAAGAGTGATCTGCAACAGCATTAACCCGTTGTTAGGTGTAAGAGTTGCAGAAGCGGTACCTTACTCCTGGCCACATAGTAAGAGCAGTGACCAAATGATATGTGATAATAGGAACCAGTGGGAGGGTCCGGGTGGTATACAACAGGTAGCAGGGCATGAATTTGGGTTTCCCGATTTCAAGGCAGGGGCTTCTCCCCCAATCCAGCTCAACTAAATGGTTGTGTAATGAACGGTCTGTTTCACATGAAGAGGGAAAAAAGCATCAAAAGGCAGGTGAGTTCTGAAAGGGCAGGCTCCATATCTCCGAAAGGAAAATACTGCCCAAAGGACATAAAGAAGGGATTTTTGGGGCGCCTGGGTGGTACAGTCAGTTGAACGTTGGACTCTTGGTTTTAGCTCAGGTCGTGATCTCAAGGTTGTGGGATCCAGCCCTGTGTTGGGCTATGTGATGAGCGCAGAGTCTACTTGGGTTTCTCTCTCTCTCTCCCTCTCCTTCTGCTGCTCCCCTCCACTCTCTCACTCTCTTTCTCTCTCTGTCTCTCATAAGTAAGTAAGTAAGTAAATAAATAAATGGTGACTTTTCTCCAATAACACAGACGCTAACATCGTCAACTTCTGCAGCAAAGAAACAAATGCTTTCTTGACTCAGGCTGTTTGTGAGATTAGTCATACATTATCGCATGATTTTCCAAGACACTTGCTCTTAAAGGAATTAGAAAGATGATGACAAAATAGTAGTGCTGCTCCTTGGAATAAAGCTGCAGATATGTGATTGTAATACCTTAATTACTTAGTAGATGAAATCCTGTAACTCCACCAATATTTGCTGACAACATAAAACTTGTTATAAAAGCCATATCCTGAAAGCTTAGTGGGTGCTTAAATACAATTTGGAGAAGTAGCCTCTTGGAGCACACGGCAGCAGTAGGCGCTTGGCAGGCATTGACAGATATTTGAAGACATTTACGGAGGCCAAAATGGTTAATATTATGATTAATGGTAAAAAAAAAAGAAAAGTTGTGATCACACCAACAAATGTCAGACAGGAAACTATCCAAGAATAGCATTCTACTTTCCTGTATTAAAGCAATGCACAAGAATTGGTTGGCAGAAGGCGGACAAGAAAATTTAAAGACTTGCTCATGGTTAGAAGCATATAGTTCCCTATATCTGATAAGTTCTATAATATTCAAAATTATTACAAAAATGGCTAAGTGGAAATTCAATTATTTCTTAAGGATAATTCATCTATATCATTTCCCTCTAATAAAATATTTGCACTTAAAAGATTCTGAATTCATTTAACATAGCTATACATTAGTATGACTGTTTACATTGTCAATCTTGGTTTCCATGAAAGTGGTTCAGCACAGACAGCTCGTCCCCTACCCCCAGAATGTTTGATTCAGTAGATCCAGGGGATGGGGCCTGAGAAACAGCATTTTAACAAGTCTCCAGTTGTGGCTAATAATGTTGCTTGTCCAGGGGCCACACTTTGAAAACCACTGTTGTATACCACCCGGACCCTCCCACTGGTTCCTATTATCACATATCATTTGGTCATTGGTGAATCTTTGTGCACAAAAATAAAAATTCATTCAACAATTAGTTACTAAGCCAGCATTTACATAATATAGGCTGTAACTATATCAGATGTAATGCCATATATTAGAGATAGAAGGACGAATAAAGGTCAGTATCTGCATCCATGGACTTTATATTCTAGACAGACATGTAAACAAACAGTCATGAGGCAACGTGATAAACGTCATGTGTCAAGCTCCCTGAGAGCAGAATGGAAGTGTTCATTCCACAAAGAGGGGAACCAAATGCTTTATGATGACGGAGGTAACACTCAGGACTTCTAAAAACTGTTTATTTTGAAATAATTTTAGATTTACAGAAAAGTTTAAAAATAGAGTTCCCTTTATAACCTAAACGCAACTTCCCAACATTACACGGATGTTGACATTTTGCACACGCAAGGTTAGGACGGATTTTGAAGGGGGCATAGGAATCTATCAGGGTATCCCATTTAGAGAAATAATATATGAATAAAACCATTGAGGCAGGGTATACTAATAATAATATCTAAATATTTTCGGTGAATTATGTGCTAGACGTTGTTCCAAGCCCTTTAAGCATATTACATCACTTATTCCTTACAAAACCCCTATGTAGTTACTATACTACCTACTACATGGATACTACTACCACTCCCCTCTTCATGAGGAAATTGAGGCAGGTCCGATTTTCTGGTTGGTAGCAGAACTGGGATTTTACAATAAACCATTCAACTTTGGCACACACACTCTTAACCAGTATAGAATGACCCAGAAATGGAAAAGTCTACTGTGTATCCAAATTAGGTTACATTAGGGGAAGTTGTAGGCCAGGGTTCTGATAGTGGAAGAAGACAAGACCAGAAAGGGAATGGAAAATGGTAGACAATGGAAGGATACTGTGGTAGGCAGAATTCTAAAATAGTCTCCTAGGATGGGCGGGGGAAAAAATAAATAAAATAAAATAAAATATCTCCTAGATTCCTGTCCCCCGGGGGACATGCCTAGACTAACCCCCTCTCCTTAGGTAAGGAAGGCAGACCCTGGTGAAGATGATGGCATATCACTTCCATGATTCAGTTAAGTTATATAACAAAGGCAAAGGAATTTTGCAGATGTAATTGAGGTCTCTGATGTTCCTATACTGCTGCACTGGTTTGGGGCCTCAAATTCTCATGCCATTTTCCATGTCTGCCTATTCCTTTCCTGGCCTTGACTTCTGCTTTCACTCTTAGGACCCTGTCTCATAGCCCATTCTTTAAGGATCCTGCTCTGCTAGGTAACAACAGGTGCTTTATGAGCAAATTAACATGACATAGTTTGTGCGTAGCTTTTGGAAATCAATCACAGAGCCTCCGCTTATACTGGTATTATTCACCATTCTTCTAGCAACAGTGTTTTCTTTGCACAGAAGGCAAACTTCAATGGTGGGCATCAGGCACCCAGCAAATGGGCCATGCAAGATCCCCTGAATCACAGTCTAGAAGAGTTATAAGCACCTGCCAGGCCTTCTATTTCACCAGCATGTTGGGTCATAAGGTGTACATCGGTGCAAATAGGCTGGGCTTTGTCCATGCATAATGCAAAGTGGTTAATCTGTGACCAGCAAAATACAGGAAATGGTAAGCCACCTCTGGTTTCTATTTCAAGTTTGATCACTTGACTACCCCTCAGTGACTGGCTTTGAGAATAAAGTTGAGTCTCATTTTAAGATTTTAAAAAGGTCTGTTCTGGTAAAATCAATTATGTTGTAAAGTTATTCCAATTAAAAGAATAGTTTCTTTGTTCACAAAAACACTTGGCTTTGAGGACCCATGTTCCATTTCATTTCAATCCCATCCGCTGGCTACATTCAGGTTCCTAAACCTATGCAGAGATTAATAGTTTTAAGGTTGCTTTAAAAATAAAGCATCAAATACCAAAATAGTATGACAGTAATCACATAATATGGCACGAAACCATTTTCATTCTTTTTCACATAAAACAAATGGGAGAAATTTGCCCATTACCAATTTGCAAACCATGTTTTCTCGTCATTCATCCATCCACCCATTCACTCACTCATTCATTTATTCAACAAAAACATTCACTGAATACATGCCATATGTCAGTTACTAAACCTGATTCCAGGTAAATAAGATGAATGTGACACCATTTCTGTCTTTGGGGAGAACTTTTTTTTTCTTTTTTAATAAAAATAAGGACACATCTGATTCAATTCTGATGTGTTCTATCACCAGTAGAAACAAGTTCCAAATGAAGATGATGAGACACCAAGAGCTTGGCTGGAAAAAAACCCACTTCTCTCTGCTGTAAGGCATACCGTTTGAAGGAATGTCACCATTCTGTTTAGCTACTCCTAGGCCAATCTTTCACTCCCAGTTACTGCCCTGTCACCTGTAAATTGGAGGGCTGTTTTTAATTAAAGTCAACAACCACAAAAATTTAATTAGGCCAATACATATTGACTATTTTGTGATGTACTATTCAAGAAACTGCAAATCATCCATGAAAAGGATAAGATAGGGCTCTACATCTAAAAGCTTCATGGGAACTCAAGACTGACATACAAAACAATGAGAGAATATTATTAAAATATAAATACAAATAGAATAAAATATATTAAAATCCAAGGCTATAAAAATTTTAATAATTAAAATTATTATTATACATACTAACATAAGAAGATACAGATAATAGAGATCCGAAAAGGACCAAAAAATGATAAGGAAATCAGAAAAGACAACATAACTATTAGCTGTAGAAACTAAAACAGCTTTGTAAAGAGAAGATACGACATCAGGTGGTTCAGAAATAAGTGGTAGGAAGAAAGGGGACCTTTGTCTTTCTTTTTTGCTGTATCATTCTTTAATTTATAATTTCATATTGGAATGACATGAGTATTAGAAATGCAATTCCGATTTCTTTGTTAATTAATTAAAAATTAAAATTCCCCTGATTAAATTCAAAAGCTCTGGGGTGAACCAGTAGTGAGCTAGACTCCGTGGAGAGTGCATCAGAGGTATCATATATGATCTGGAGACACCTTTAAGTTTTCAAAAAATTAGGTGGAAAATCAAAATAACCCACACAGAACAGTAAGAGACCGTTAAAGATGTGACTTAAAAAACAGAAGCAACTGAAAAAACAAGCAAATGTAGGAGCTCTAATTGAAATCTATATAGAATAACTAACTGTCAATTACTATTTGTAGCCTCACTTCATCACTGGAAAACACCAAAAAGAGCAGATTATTAAATTCATTTCCGCTGGGGCACCTGGGTGGCTCAGCGGGTGGCTCAGCTCAGGTCATGATCCCAGGATCCTGAGATCAAGCCCCACATGGGGCTCCCTACTCAGCGGGGAGCCTGCTTCTCTCTCTCCCTCTTCCCCCACCACTGCTTGTGCTCCCTCTCCCTCTCTCTCTCAAATAAATAAATAAAATCTTAAAAAAAAAAAAAAAAAGAACCCTATGGTTTGACATTCCTTCTAGTAAATGCAGTCAGGGGAGTAACAACAGGGTGCAAAATCAGTATTTCTCTACCAGTTTTTGTGCCCCCCACCCTCCCCCGCAATTTCTCCTAATCATTCTAGGAATCGTGCCTGCTCAGGGATGTAGTCCTTCCCATCGTCACGGCTGTCCCCTCTTGTCTGGCTGCCTCACATGCCTCTTGACGCTGCTAGAATTGTCACCGGGGCTGCTGCAGCTAACGTGCCAGAGGTGCTGCCCAAGGCACTACTGCCCACGTCTCCCACTTCTCCACTGCTCCTAAGGACGAGGGAAATCTCGTTCATTCCACCATGTTCCCTGCCTCGCCGTGCTCTGACAGCACCTGGAGCTGGGACTCTTTGTCCACAAGTTTGTTACACTCTATTAATGCAGACCCTGCCTTCAATATCTTAAGGAAATTTTAGTAAAATTTCTCTTTAAATTTTCACATGGCTTTTTTGGTGCAGTTCCCTCTCCCTAGGACCCCGGGTGTGAGGCCTGGGGGCTGGGTCAGCAGAGAATCTGGAGGCCATACGTTATGCTATTTTCAGTGTTGTGTGTCCCCCCCTCACCATGCGCCTCAAATCCTGCTTTCCTTAGGAGGAGCCCCGCCCTGAGACCATTCTCTGAGCACTCAAGCCAAAGCCTCTTGACAGCTCTAACCATCTAATTATCCAGACATGCCTAGACCTCTGTCTGAATCCTAGGGAGACTACGCTTACGCTCAAGCTGCACATGTTATTTACTCCCTCCCCCGTTCCTCGGGGCTAACCTGGAAACCAACAGCTTTAATCAACCACAAGATTATTTTTGGGTTCTCCCTCCAAATGCAGAATTCAACCTCAAAATCTTGACTTGGATTAGAAACGAACAAGCAAAAAATCTATATCATAACATTTTAGGAAAAATATGTGACGCCTGGATGATCCAACTTACTGCCTTATCATGGATAAAATCGTGTTACATGAATCACAAAAATCTGAATCTCAAGTTCTAAAGCCCCCACTCACTTGCTTAGCATGAAGTCCAGTTTTTTCTCAGGTTCTTCCTCCCCAGCTCTGTCCTTCAGGGGTCCCACAAGGTTTCCGCGCTCAGGGGCCTGGCTACTGTGGACACCCTCTGCTCTGTTGCTCTAACACTCTTTGCCCTTGGGTTTCTAACAACCTCTTCAGACTACTGAAGCTGGCTTGGTAAGAAAGGTCCTGCCTCTCCACATGCACCCCAATGTTTATAGCAGCAATGTCCACAATAGCCAAACTATGGAAAGAGCCAAGATGTTCATTAACAGGTGAATGGATAAAGAAGATGTGGTTCATATATACAATGGAATACTACTTAGCCATCAAAAAGTGAAATCTTACCATTTACATGGATGTGGATGGAACTGGAGGGGATTAGGCTGAGCGAAATAAGTCAGAGAAAGACAATTATCATACAGTTTCACTCATATGTGGAATATAAGAAAGAGCTCAGAGGATCATAGAGAAAGGGAAGGAAAACTGAATGGGAAGTCATCAGAGAGGGACACAAACCATGAGAGACTCAACTCTAGGAAACAAACTGAGGGTTGCTGGAGGGGAGGTGGGTGGGGGAATGGGGTAACTGGGTGATGGGCATTAAGAAGGGCACATGATGTGATGAGCCCCGGGTGTTAAACGTAATGGGTAAACTACTGAACTCCACATCTGAAACTAATGTTGTACTATATATAGCTAACTAAATTTAAATTAAAAAAAAAAGAAGGAAAGAAAATTCCTGCCTCTCTTGAACAGTTCCTCTATACTGTAAGACTCTCGGACTTCTGGTGACAAAGTTATTCTTTCCCTTCATGCTGGAGACCCTTTCCCCTAGTGTCTAGGGGCACTCGTAGGAAAATGAGGACACGTCTGTGTACAGACTTTCGGCCCAGACTTATTCCCTCATGATACTTCCACTGTCCAGCATTCTTCCCTATTGCTCAATATCCTTTAAGGACCCCACAGTCCCTCTACCTCTTATACACCTCTGAATCCCATTTCTTTTTTTTTTTTTTTTTTAAGATTTATTTATTTATTTGTCAGAGAGAGAGAGCACAAGCAGGCAGAGTGGCAGGCAGAGGGAGAAGCTGGATCCCCACTGAGCAAGGAACCTGACATGGGACCCAATCCCAGGACCTGGGATCATGACCTGAGCTGAAGGCAGACGCTTAACCAACTGAGGCACCCAGGCACCCCTGAATCCCAATTCTAACCTAGTTTCAAGGTCTTTCCTGTAAGGCTCTAGGCCATATAGAAAGCATCTGGTTCAATGTACTGGAACAATCCATGACTGTGGAAGAAACTCCAAGTCCTTCTGTTAAGAGTCCAGAAACTCCATAACATGCCCTGGCAGGGGGCTGAGCTACCTGGGCACACAGAGAAAGCCTAAGGGGATGTATGGCCTAATATCACAGCCCGGAGCCCCCCCAAATTTACTAAGTAATATGGGCTGATTTGTGTTTGAGAACTGTCTAAGGGGAGTTACTGTCCTTGTAAGTGATCGGAAAGTAGATAAAATAAAATAGGCAGTAGCAATCATTTACCTGATGAGTTCTATCAAGAGGAAGAAAGTAGGCCCAGGGGGTATCCACTGTTTTCAGAAAGGAACCTCTCCCAGATAATCCATGAGGAATAAGACAAAACATCTACCTTCAAAATCAGTACTTTGCTTTATCAATTTGATAAAATGCTTTTGGTACAATTACCGCATTAAAAGCTTATTTTTTTATGCCCCAACCAATAATGCTATGAGGCAGATGGTGAAAAAATATGTTATCTATTAATTAAAAAAATTGTTTTCTCTTTGAGACTTTTCAGCGACTATGACTTGTAATCACAGTGTTAATTCTGTTATTTTCATATATCTTTAGAGTTACTTTAGACGGATGCATGTGACCTGGGACTGCAGATTGCCACCCTCGCTTTAAATCTTGAGCTCCAAACCCAAGAATAGAAAAGAAACATGAGAAAAACAATTCAATAGAAGGTGCAATCCTCAAAACACAATTGGATATTAATCTGGGAAAAAATTCACATACATGGAGCTGGCTCCGGATTTTAAAACATCAGATTTTGGTCATGGTCCTGGCTTTTGAAATGTATTATCTTTTGAAAAACAGAATTTGAATGAGAGAAACACCCATCAATTATTCTACATGGAAACTGACTTCAAAATACAAACTATTCATTGGTAGAAAATCTATTTCATATCTCATATGCTAATTAGCTATTCTTATTTTGCAGTGATTGAGAAAGATATTTTTAAATTCTTTTTGTGTTTTTCACAAAAAGCAACTGAACACAAAATGACAGCAATCACGGTTAAATAGGAGAGCTTTGTTTTTAAAAACCAGCTAATTTTTTCCAAATCCATGGAGGAAAAACTATCGCAAGAGTTCCAATTCTTTTACTTCCTCCATTTTTGAACTTTTAACAATAAGAGACAATCTACCTAAATTTAGAGGCATAAAGGTCACATGACGAAGAAATGAAATGGCACAATTATCATTTATTATCAAGATAACCACTATTCTGTAGCAAAACAGCCACCACACATTCTTCTTTACCTTGTTGCTCATTTAAATACCATTCTGTCTTCCTACCTTTCTTGGTCTTCCCCATCTGCATCATCTTGTCTTCCATTTGCCCCTCCAGACCCACTGTCCATCCTTTTCCACCCTACCCTTGGCCCTGGAAGGCTGACCTTGAAGACCACATCCACCGGCTCCCTTACACTCTGCCCTGTGGTTGGTTCAGTTAGAGGTTTCCAGGCAGAAGATCAAAGGAGAGAGAGGCCAGGATCTTCAGTCCCATGAGCTCGGCCACAGGCCACCGCTGCTTCCATGGGGCCCCTCTCCGTGAAGCTCCCCCGTCTGCGTTCCAGTGACTGCTGCTTCCCTTGTTCCTTCAGGCTGAGGGCTATTTCCTATCAGGACTTTTTCTACCAGGAGCCTTTATAAAGCTCCTTCTTCTCTTGATTTCTGGATAATGCTACATCCTCACCCAGTCCTCCCTGTCTGACTAGTCCTCTGTGGGCTCTGCTTTCCCAGCTCTCTAGCGAACTGCTTTTCCCTGCTTAACAATGCAGTCTCAGAGCTGAGCTTCTCACGCCATTAAAGGACATGGGGAAAACACAGGAAAATGCAGTTTAGCTGTAATCCCACCACACACACTAACCGCTCTAGGTGCATGTTTTTTTTATTTTAATTAAAAAGTCATTAAATCACTCATTAAAAGGAGTTGGGGATATGGATGAAATAGGTGAAGGGGATTAAGAGATACAAAGTTCCAATGATAAGATCAATAAGCATGGGGATAAAAAGTACAGCATAGGGGAAACGGTCAATAACACTGTGATAATGTTGTAGGCAGCGGACAGTAGCCATACTTATCCTGGTGAGCAGTGTGTAATGCCTAAGGTTGTCAAATCATTGTGCTGTACACCTGAAACTAATATAACATTTACGTCAACTATACTTCAATGAATAAGGGATAACCATTAAATAAAAGTAGTTAAATCAATCTTAAACATCATAAAAGTGACACATTTACTGCGACCAGTCACATACTATAAAAATATATAAAGAGAAGAAGTTAATACTCTTCCCTAATGTTCTGGATTCTTCCCCTTCACCTCATTCCCACCATCACCCTGCTTTGCCTGCAGATAAAGAATGTGAACAGGCTGGTCAGTCTTTGTCTACATCTGCCTCCATGATATTCAAGCCCATACCAAACATACATATACTCATATATGAAGAGGAGTGATACAAAACTGTCTTTACAAAAACTGCAAGCAGGCTGTACATCACCTTGCCACTTGCTAGGTACAGATCTAGTTCAATACTTGGAACAGCCTCATAGTATTAAACAGTAGAAATGCACTATAATTTATTTAACCACTTCTCTACTGATGGACATTCAGAGTTTTTCAGCTATTTTTGCCACTACAAACAATGCAACAGTAAACACCCTTAAGCATATATGTTTACTGGTGCATCTATTTTTGTAAACTAAATTCCAAAAAGTAGGGTTGTTAAGTCAAAGTTACATATAGTTTCAATTGCCACCCCCTTACTTTCTTAAAAGTATATAGCAATGTATTTCTTCACTTAATTCTTACATTTGTTTTATATGAGTATGATAATGGTATATGCAATTTTTGAATCTTATTTTCTCTCAGTGTGAATTACAGAGAACTTTCTATGCACTATATACTTTCTGTAGGAATCTTAAATGGTTGCATACGTCCATTAATGTTATGAAGTTTCTTTAAATTTTTATTGGACTTGTATCAAACCTCAGTATTATTGTAGGAAGAATTTCTATCCACTCCCTGTAATATGTGCTCAGAGAAACAGAAGTTTTGACAGTTGCATTAGATATTAAAAAATCTATCCCAAGTGTGTGTCTCAACTCTTAATCAGTTGACATGAACAACGTCTTTTGATGGCCCTTCCGATTGATCAAGTGACTCATAATATCAAGAAGAACTATGCCTGTGGCCTCTGCTTTGACCACCCCCACAGTGACTTCAATCAGAGGACAAAGATCATGAGATTGCTGAGGAGCACACAGAAACACTGGGCACTTTCCTGAGTGCGGCGAGCCGAATTCCATGTGATTCTTCTGGCATTAAAAGGGTCTATTTCAGATCAAAGGTAAGAAGAAAGCCATCAAGACAGGAAAGAATCTCAGCCCCGAGGACACCGCTGTGCAGGTTTGCAGCACCAGAGTCCCTCAGTCCGAGAAAATACCATATTCCACAAAGGCTTGGGAATATTCTACGGTAGCTTCCATCCCCAAATAAAACATTATAAAACCAATTCCAAAGGGAGAAGGGGGGAGAAGGCAGTGTAAGCTAGGGGGTGGGCGTGGGCATGAAATGACAAATCTGGCCACCATTCACTGTTAGTGTACTCTCTGTTTGATCATATCACCACAAGAAAAGAAATTCCTGTGTGTTGCCCTGGGAATGAAGAGTTAAGAAAATTTCAAAGCCAATAGGAGGTGGACCAGTAGCCTCTGTGATGCCTTTATGCTATTTCCTGTGTGGATGGCAATATTGGCTTTAACTCTTGGTCCTGTGAGGAGGAGAAGCAGATTTCATTCTTTCCTGGGAATTACTACACGCCCATAACACTAAAGAGTCTTCCAACTGGAAACAGATCTGATTACTTTTGCCAGACTTAATCTCTTACTTGAGCAGTTAATGAGAGCTTTCAATAATCTTAATCACATCACTTCAATAAAATACCTCGATGTTATTTCCACAGGAAATAAATGTCCACAGACCATAAACCCAACCTAGTTAATAGCTAATGTGGGAGACAGGTGGGAGTTGGGTCCAGATAAAGGGCCACTGTGCAGTGATAGCCAGTAAATTTATGCCCCTCTACCCCCTCCACCCACCATCCAGGCTGCTGGGGATTCTCTGAGGCCTCTGCCAGGAAGGGGTGAGAAGGGAAATAAAGTGAAAGACAGGCAGCTAGAAGCAGGAAAATTCCCACCAGTGGCAGGAAATCACTGAAGGATCCAGACTATGAAGAGAATTCATGACCATGGAAAAGGGGAATAAGGGGGAGAAGAACACAGGAACAGAGGATATAAATCAAAGACCCACTATCTGAAGAACTCCCTCCCTTCATGCTTTTCAGAGGGACAGTGACAAGAGACAATGTTTGGATGTCCTGGAGGAAGGTCCCAGCAAAGGGGAAGTCACCCACACCAGAAGAAAAAGTCTCTTCTCCTCCTTTCCCATTCCTTCTTTTATAAGGTTAGAAGCACGCTATTATGATTATAAGGACTGGCTACTGAAAGTGCAATGGAGGGCTGGAGCCAAAGGAAGGGGAGTGGTTCTGAGCAATTGTGTGGAGAGGCCAAGGGAGAGTGTGACCACCCACTGAACTTACCACTTGGTGGGCTCATGGTCAATCACCACAGAAACTGAATGTCCTCTGTGTGCCTGCCTGGACCCAGATACAATGGAGGTTTTATAATATTTTTCATAATGAAAAAGGGCAACAAAATAAAAAGATACTCTAAATCAGGAAAAAAACAAGATTTACTGAAGCTCAATGTATTTAATGTCCACTTTCTGGTTGAGTGACACACACAATCCTAGACGTTGGTGTGGTTTCTAAAAAAAAAAGAACCTTTAGAGTGGAAGCAGCTATTCCACACCCAAGTCTCCAGAAGTTTCTCATCTAACAGCCGCACAGACCTCCCTTTCCAAGAATTCCAAAGGCTCCGGCATCCACAGGGAGAAAGAATTTTCATCACTAGGGTTCTATATGATACGTGATAAAAAATCTATAATTCTCTGACTTTCCTGGTGAAGTGGATTGGTTATATCATGAAAGTAGCAAGTCTTCTCAAAGTAAGATCAACGTATTGCAAAAATAAGATCAAAAGCATTTACCACATTTTTAAAGAATGACGCCTGGATCAAAGATTTAGAGAAATTTAAAAAATGTCAAGAGTCAAAATGAACAGAAAGCCATTGAAATTCCTCTTTCCTAGATAGAGATTTTTATCTCAGAAATTGTGCGTGATATTTTCTCTAACCTTTAAGAGACCATATATCATATTACGAACTATTCCCTAGACAAAGCGCTGACCACATGCTGTGGGAGTTACCCCGGAAAAGAATCCGTTCCCTGCACAGCGGCATATGAAACCCTGAGCCCCTGGCCACATTGGCCTGGAGAATGTAAGGAATACCGGAGGGGCATGGGTCTTATTGAACCCACTTGTAGAACCCCCAAAATACCGGAGGGGCATGGGTCTTATTGAACCCACTTGTAGAACCCCCAAAATACCGGAGGGGCATGGGTCTTATTGAACCCACTTGTAGAACCCCCAAAATACCGGAGGGGCATGGGTCTTATTGAACCCACTTGTAGAACCCCCAAAATACCTTTCACACAAAATTTTAAATCACACTAAACATAGAAGCCAAATTATACCTTAAGCACCCCTAAGTAAAACATTACAGTAAAATACACCATAAGAAAAACAGAAAAAAACATTACTTCATGCTCATTTGGGAAATAAAGAGTCCAAAAAAAAGAAAGAGAATCTGAACCAAGTTTCTTGGTGAGACTAAATTCGTCCTTCTTCTGGTAACGCTGACCACATGCTGTGGGAGTTACCCCGGAAAAGAATCCGTTCCCTGCACAGCGGCATATGAAACCCTGAGCCCCTTATTGAACCCACTTGTAGAACCCCCAAAATACCGGAGGGGCATGGGTCTTATTGAACCCACTTATAGAACCCCCAAAATACCGGAGGGGCATGGGTCTTATTGAACCCACTTATAGAACCCCCAAAATACCGGAGGGGCATTGGTCTTATTGAACCCACTTGTAGAACCCCCAAAATTATTTTCACATAAAATTTTATATCACACTAAACATAGAAGCCAAATTAGCTCTTGAGCACCCCTAAGTAAAACATTACAGTAAAATACACCATAAGAAAAACAGAAAAAAACATTACTTCATGCTCATTTGGGAAATAAAGAGTCCAAAAAAAAGAAAGAGAATCTGAACCAAGTTTCTTGGTGAGACTAAATTCGTCCTTCTTCTGGTAAAAAAGGAAAGTTCTTGCCATAAAGTAATGATGCTTATAAAAGTGATTATTAAAAAACAAAAATGAAAAACCTCTTACAACAGACAGATGAGCAAAGACACAGGGGGCTTTTGCTCTTCTGCTTAGAGAACCCCAACGAACCGGGCCACTTCAGCAGCGTGAGCAGCAGAATTTAGGTCAAGGGGCCAATTACCCAGGGTTAGCATCAAAGGCAGAGACAAGTTGCTACTGCTTTCTGCTCATTCCTGTTCCTTTTGAGAGTCCTGAGTTAAGCAACCATGAGGCAGCTTTAGAGTATGCCAAAGAACACTATTTGACCAAGTATTGCTTCTGGAAGCAGCTACACCCCTGACCCTTTAAGTCAGCACCAGCCTCACCGTTGCCACACTCCCCTATACCACTCCCAGTTTTCTTGCTGCAAAGTGAACTAACAGGCCTAGGAATCTGGGTGCCTCGTTCAGTCGCCAGTCTCTGAATAGCACAAGCAGATTACTGTTTGTGAGCTGCCTGAGAACAGATGCGAAGTATCTTACACAGGGGCTTACCTGGAGGTGACTGGTACTGGGGCCGAGTCTTTCCGGGACCCAAGCTCTCTTCTAAAGGGTCCCCAGGCACCAACCGCGGTTGGCCTGCTCTGAGGGAGGTCGAGCTGGCTCCTTTGGTCTCCGTGACCTTTGCAGAGGTTGGTGGCTCCAAGGTGTCAGCAGAGGAGGACCCAGAGAAAGTACTTTTCTTTCGGCCAAGAGAGTCATCAGGAGCCACTTCCCACTCACCGGGCAGTGGAGGGAGCTGGAGGACCCCGTGATGCTGCTCAGGGCTGGGGAAGCTTGGAGACAGAGGCGAGCGAACAGGTGCCATCCGCTTGTGTGTGCCGGACTGGGAGGATGAATTATTCAGTAGTATGTTGAGCGCTGCCGGGGCTGGGGGGGCCGGCTTCTCCTCATGGCCCCCGGGCTGTGACCAGTCAGGACCTCCACTGTGGGGGAGGTCCAGAAACGAGGTTTTGGGATCCCTCGGAGACAGTCCAGCCTTCCTCTTGCCTCTGGCTTCTGGGAGGGTGTGGGTGGCTGGTGTGTTTGGGGGGAAGCCCAGCCTTTTCCCTTCACTGGCTTCATCTAACTTCTCACTCTCTATCACCTTCAGCAGGACCTTGTTCACAGCCCCCTCCATGCTGGCTGAAGTACGTTTTCTGTCCGACAGCGGCCATGACCCGTCCCCTTGCTGCTCCTGGCCCTGCCACCTGGAACCATGAGTCCCAGCCTCGGCTCCTGGAAGGGTGAGCCAGTCTGCTCTGGGTAAAAACTCAGCCTGGGCCGCTGGGCAAATGGCAACGCTTTCCTCGCCCTCAGGATGCGTTCTAACTACTCTCTGCACCTGAGAAGACAGATCCTGGACTTTGGCCACCACTTTGGAAATAGGCTTCTTCCTGCATGTATGCTCAGTAGACTTTTCCCTCTGGCCCTTCTCTGCCTCTGGACGCTTCTTGGAGTCCTCGTGACTTTCAGACAAACCTGTCTGCTGGTGCACCAGTCGGTGAGGGCCCCTCTCCAGCACTCCAGCACCATCATCTCCTGGCTCTGTGGAGCTGCAGTCAGGGGGCGGCCCTCCTCTTCCAAGCCCGGTGTCCTCAGAAGACTTCCTGAAGCTCCCAAAGCCACGGCTGGCATCCAGTGTCCTGGGGATCTCTGGGGGGCAGCTCTCTCTCCACTGCAGGGAAGAAGCCAATGCCCCGCTTGGGAGCGAGGTGCCTCTCTCATTTAGAAGCCAAAGATTAGGTCTTGTCCGAGAAAGAGGAAGAGATTTGCTGAAGCAGATCTGGTCCTTCCCCATCTGAGGAGCCGACTGATGGCTCCCACGCCCTTTTCTTCTCGTCCTCTTCTGTGGAAGCACCTCAAAGCTCCCTCTCCTTCCTCCAAACCTCCGCGGCTTTCTGTTCCCATGGGCACTCCTCTTATTGAGACAGCCCACGGGGGGCTCCCCTGGCCAGTCACCAGCACTGTGGAAACAGTCGTCCTCAGGGGCCAGGCTCACAGACAGCTCCGGCAGCTTTCCCTCCTGGTTCCCCATCGTAATCCCCAGGATGTGGTCTGAGCTAAGCAGATTGGCCAGAAGTCTCTCCCTCTCTGCTGTGAGTTTGTAGAGCTCAGTTAAAATGTCTTTTGTGGGAGTTTGCTTGAAAAATATGTCGCCTGGATGTTCATTTGGCTGCAGGCTGAGGCTGA
The DNA here is from genome assembly GCF_017311325.1 of Ursus maritimus. Lineage (NCBI taxonomy): Eukaryota > Metazoa > Chordata > Mammalia > Carnivora > Ursidae > Ursus > Ursus maritimus. The sequence goes on along the minus strand of NW_024426119.1, from coordinate 1,366,360 downwards.
TGACGTCTGACCCCTCCCTGACTTGGTAGCAGTTATGAAACGCTTTATTGGATCTGTCTAGAGTTACAGTGCCCTTGTATGAAAATCCTCTAACTTCCCCCCTTGGAAGATAGAAGCTGATGTAGCAGACTTCAGTAATGGGCTTACGCAATTGGAGGGTGCAGTGAGTGCCTTCCATTATGCCTACCTAATTATTCATGCCTTGGAGATGCTGGTCTGCGGTCAGGCTTCCCAGGCTCCGGTGGTGGGGCATGTGATGGTGGCTAGGCAGGGAAAGCAGCTGACAGTCATCTCCAGCAACAAGACTGTCTGGTAGAAGAAGAAGGGAAGAAAGCAGCTTGTCAAACTGAGTGCATAAATCACACACCAACATAAATAAAAGCGGGGCCATGACTTATCCTTTCTCTCTGGCTGATCTCAACCAACTCAACTCACCCCAACCAGAGGCTGACTGCAACCTCTTCCCCACTCCCATCCCTCCCCCCATCCCCTGGCCAGAGCTTTTCTACAGCTGAGAAATGGCAGAGTGCTCTATTTTAGCCCCAAGACAAAAGCTCCTTTTCCCCAAAAAGGAACTCACCATACACCCTAGAGCAAGTCTGTCAACTTCTCTAGCCTTCAGTTTGTATTTTTCTATTAAACACAGCTAATACATCTCCCAGAAATCCTGAGGAAAGGGGACTTTGGGATCCTTAGAAAACGTAGACATTTTAATAACTTGTGTTTGGAATATTACTTTGCAAAAATGAGTGAAGCTTTTTTAATCTCCAAAAAGCACCTTCTAAGATTTAAGATTACTTATCTATTTAACTTAAAGCAGTGTTGGGGAAAGGTATTAGGCCACAAATTTGGAGCCTTTTCTGAATACAACTCGTACATTTTGCCAAAAGAGCTAAAGCTGAAAAATTTTAGGATTGAAATTTAATTAAATAATTCAGGACTCTTAGTCAAGGTTGTTTGGGTTTTTTTTCTCCCCACTTCTTGCCTATTTGAGGCCAAATGGAATGGTAGAGAAAAAGCAAGTATCTATAAGCCACTGCTGGCCCTGTGTGGATTTTCCATGTCTTTACCAATGAAGCAGCTAAAATGTCACATAAGTGGTGAAGGCAGCTGTGTTTCTCTCCTAAGATTTGAGGAATCCCAGGAGTGTCTTTGTGGTTAACGTCCCCCTCTCCCCCCAGACCAAGCATGGGGCTTAGAATTCTATATTACAGCACTTCATTTCTTAAATTAAAGCATTTCCCAGTCTTCAAGACATCCATGCCTAAAAGAAAATCCCACTGGGAAGGGTAACACAATAACCATTTACTAACTATTGAGATCTTCAGTGCATTATTTTCCTCAGGTATTTGATAACTGGATCCAGATAATAAAAGCTACATAAAAGTACATCTTGAGTGGCAGAAGAGAGAAAGGAGGAAGCGTTTTGTAATAGAAACTCCTTGAGGAAGACAGATAAAAGGTGATAAAAATGAAGATTAAAAAAAAAATGCATACAGCTGCTGGTCAACCCACAAGCACCAGGAGGACTCAGAGTACTCGGAGAAAGGGAAAGTAGAACACCATTTTAAGGGCTAAGAGAAAAGATGTGTTAATGCAGAATTTTTTATCCAGTGAAAATATTCTTCAGAAATGATGGTGAAATAAAGTCATTCTCAGATGAAGAAAGAGAAGTAGTTGCTAGCAGACCTGCTCTAAAAGATTTGCTAAAAGAAACTCTTCAGAGAGAATGAAAAAAGGAACTTGTAACATCAAGAATGAAGAAAAAGCAACAGAAATGGTAATGTCTGTGTAAACACAGTATTATTCCTCTCTTGAGTTCTTTAAAAAATGCTTGACAGTTGAAAACAACAACAAAAATAACATTGTTTGGTGGGATTGCAATGTATATACATATAATATACATGACAGCTACAACATTAAAAGGGTGGGAAAAGGGACCCATATGGTGGCAAAGTATAACAGCAATTTAATTCTTGATACACTGTGAAGAGTAAGGCATGCATATTTAATCCCTAGAGCAACCACTAAAAGAGATATAATGAAAAATACAATTGATACATTAAAATGGAAGAATTAAAGAAAAACATTCAAATAACTCAAAACAAAACAAGAAAGGGGAAATGAAAGAGAGGAACCAAAAAATAGAGGCAACAAACACAAGTAAATAATAAAATGGTTAATCTAAAGCTAAACATATCGATAATTACATTAAATGTAAATGGTCTACACACACCATTAAAAGACAAAGATCGTCAGACATGTCTAATACGCAATTAAAGTCACGGGCTTGGATGAGGTTACTCAAGAAGAGTATACAGACCAAAAAAAACCCCAAAGGTTGTAGAACAGAGTACTGGGAACACAGATATTTAAGGGATAAATGGAGGGAAAAGAGACTTTAAATGACGCTGAAAAAAATGTGCAATAAGATAATTCTCCATATTTTGTAGCTACAGAAATTAAGATTCAGTGATCTAACTTCTTACTATGATTTTAGTATAGATCTGTAAACCCTAGCCCTAACACCTTTTAATCAGTACTGCCAAAATGAGACCGGAACCTATGTCTCAGAAACTAGTGTTAGATTAAACTGGAGGGCTTCCATAAGATAAGCAAGCCTTTTTTCCTCCCTTCCCTGACAATAACAGGAGTCCAACACCCAGTTATATCTTTAAATTCTTAGCTCCAGCCTCATCCATCATCTCTTCTTAAATACCTGTTGTATTTTCTCTCTATTGCTACATTTTCTTTTGCAGAGGAATAGTGTAAAAATGAAAGTCATAACCATGGTATTGTACCATGCTGAAGACCTTTCTTTCTTTCTTTTTTTTTTTTTTAAAGATTTTATTTATTTATTAACAGAGAGAGAGACAGCCAGTAAGAGAGGTAACACAGGCAGGGGGAGTGGGAGAGGAAGAAGCAGCCTCCCAGTGGAGGAGCCCCATGTGGGGCTCAATCCCAGGACTCCGGGATCACGCCCTGAGCCGAAGGCAGATGCTCAACGACTGAGCCACCCAGGTGCCCCATGAAGACCTTTCAACTAGGGCTCAAGTGATAGGGTGTAGAAGATAAAAGGAAAGATGTTGGGGTTGTAGATTTCAACACTGGTCATGTAGTTTGTGCCAGGACACATAGCAAAAATAAGTCCCTACCAATTATAAAAGAAAAATATCCCATTCTTGGAATTCTAAAATTAAAAAAAATATATTGCCCATTTTTACCTTGCTTTCAAGGTAAAATACTCTTCTACCATTTTCGGGGGGTTCCAAATTCAGGTGCAAAATGGCTTCTTCATGCCTTGTGTTCATAATTTCTGAGTTTCTTTTTTAAAGATTTTATTTATTTACTCGACAGAGATAGAGACAGCCAGCGAGAGAGGGAACACAAGCAGGGGGAGTGGGAGAGGAAGAAGCAGGCTCATAGCGGAGGAGCCTGATGTGGGGCTCGATCCCATAACGCCAGGATCACGCCCTGAGCCGAAGGCAGACGCTTAACCGCTGTGCCACCCAGGCGCCCCAATTTCTGAGTTTCTAATGATTGTGTAAGCAAGTATGGAAGATATTCCTAGTGCCTTTCTCTGACCTTATCATTTGACAAACAGTTCAAGGAAAAGGCATTATCTGCAATGAAAGGAAGGGATTGAGAAGTGGATTGTTTTAAAGTGGAGTTGCTTGAAAAAAACAAGCTTCTCTTCTGAATGCACAAGAGCACAGGTGTTGATACATCAGTGGCACAAAGATCATCTAACTTGCCTGAATTTAGCATCCTCAGGACATCTTAGAGGAAATTTACAGAGGAAAAAAATTATTTCATATTTTCTGGTCTTAGGATGAGTTTCACAATTAGCTTTGCTGTAATTTTGAACATCCAAAGTCCAAATAATCTAAGATAAAGAACATGAACAAATCTTTTTCAACACTCTTATTTCCCCATTCTCTTCCATAGTTTGAAATTATTTTTATCAAAATTGTTATGCACATCCTCCACTATCATCAATGAATACTTACAGAGCTGCCTCTAGAGCATAGAAGAACTATCCACACTTTTCCCCAATCTCTCTTTCTCTCTCCCTAAAGACTCTCGGGATTCAGCCATCAGCCTAGTATCCCTGCCAGTGTCTGTTATCTGGATAAATGCCCCTCATGTATTTTCTTCTTTCCTTTGTGGAATGAGAAATTTAATCTCTAGGTTTCTAATTCATTAACTCAAAATATTATTTGGTGACACCTACTAGCTAGCCAAAGAACTACAAAACTCCTCCTCTTTGAAGAAAAACATATGACCCGAGTAAAGGAACTTCAGCCTCAGCACTCTAGTGGGCACCACGTCAAAGGCAGGCTTCTGAGCAGGGCAAACACTTCTCTGCAAAAAGCCATTAGCAAGTCAAGAGTGCCGTGCTGAATCATCACACATACTTTCCATCTGAGAAACCAGAGGAAAAAAACTACAAGTCTTGGGAGAAAAAAGCAAAATAACAAGGAAGCAATATCGAGTGGGGTTAAATACACCAGCACTATAATTCCATGCTGAGTTCACAGGACTATTTCAAGCGGCATTGGCTCATTCTGCTTTGACTAAAATACAGCAGCTCTGCAGGCTCCACACACTGAATTATACATCTTAATTTGGCCTACAAAGTAACCTTCTCTGGTTATGCTCAGCGTAAAAGCGCTTTGTTTCGTGGGGAGTCTTCGTGTCTTCCATTTCCTCTGGTAAACTCCAGACTGTCTCCAAGACAACACTGCTGTGGTGATTTCTTCCCTGACTCTTTTTCCAATAAGCAAATACATGATATCACTCCACCCCAAATGGAAATATCTGTTGTACCTCATCATAATGGAAAATTATTGCCTTTTTAGTAGATGCTATTCAATGCTCATGACGTATTTCACCAATGCCTAAAATAAGATTCAAGAATTAACCGCAGTCATTCTGTCTGCTTACTGTCAATTTCCTAATTGATTCTGGCCCTAAAAGACCAATGCGCAGCTTTATTTGCTTAGCGATGGGCAAAGTAATGCCCCATCTCTCCATCTGAGCCCAATACTAAGATAGATTATCTATAAGTTCCATTATTAAACTGGAAATTGCCCATTTGCCCATTCAGATTCGGGTTCTCCCCTTCTACACACCACTCTAAACACCAGAAGACTGACTGAACAAGCTCCCTGGCACTCTAGCTTCTACTGGCTTTAGACATTGGGAAATACTAGCAACAGATGGGAGGGCAGAATGGAAGAAGGTTCATATTTATTCCCTGGCTCCCTCCCTCCTAGGCTATGGTTTTGTAGTAGGTATGTCCTCTAATGAAGACCACAGTTCCTTTTGGGTAGTCTTCCTCTAGGTATAGCTACTTTCTCTGTGTGACTTCCTCCCATTGCTTATCCAGACCTAGGTAGTTTTGAATTCTGTCACTTGGGTGTGATTTTGGAAAAGTTAGTGCCTACCTCTCTCCTTCCCACCCATCCTAGGAAGGAATGCAGACTACTGATTTTCAAATAGAAGGTATAAAAATAAAGGTGGGTCTGCAATAGCTTTCTAGCTCTTTTCCCACAGAGGTATTTTTTTTCTCAAAGAAATTACATACTGTAAGAGTAGGAGAATAGAAGCAATAGTTAAATTATTGCAGTACAAAGCAGAAAGAGACTCATTCGACAAGACATCAAAGTATAGATTAGAGGAGGTTAAAAAGAGACACATCATGTTTGTAGGATCAGAAAATTCTTCAAAAAGAAGAAAGCATTTGGAATAGCTCCATACTAAAGGGTAAGATTTTGACAGATGTGAATTTAAAAAGGGAATTCTAGGAGGAGAGACATTATACAAGACCAAGAAATTTGCTAACATGTGCAAAGGGAAGAAGTACTCTCTTTGTTTTTTAGACACATGTTAGGAGAGGTAAGTCAAGAGTGAGAGCACATTGTAAAAAGATTTGAATCCAGGTCGGTGGCAAATTAATGCTAACTTCATAAACAAATGGGAAGCTGTGGATGGGTTTTGATCAGAGAAGTTGTTTGTTCAGTGCTAAATTTAAGGAAGATGAGGTTAGCAGTAACATCAGAACAGAATGGAGTAGAAGGAGATCAGCAGAGAGTCAAGAATGTGGAGCTCTGGTAAACATCAAATTCTGTAAAGAGGTTGAAAAAGAAACAGTGATTTTAGTAAAGAAGATACCAAATTATATTGCAAAGAGCAAGAGAGAAGCTGATGGATAAGAGAAGAAAATAAGAATAGCCTGTCCAGGTATCAAGGTATTTTCTTTGTTGTTACTCTTATTTTTTTTAAGTAGAGGACACATGGGTAGGGTAAGCCTTGACAAGAAGGAGGTCGTTTCATGCTCAAAGACTAGGGCTAAGTAAAGGGGAGAAGATGATTATGAGATAGAAAACAGCGAAATTGAAAGAGTACATAGTCTCTCAGTGATTTTTGTTTTCTTCCTAAAAATTCTAAAATTTTGTGATTTTCTTTGCATTCTTACAATGTCACAAGAAAGAAAGCACTAAATCAGTCTATACTGCAAAAACAAAATTTCTGCCTTTGAAACTCTGATTTGATTATGAAACCACCAATACTCTGAAGTAGATATTATTATAACATACTGGCAAATCTCTATAAAAACAAAGTAGAGGCCAAAGCTTGGTCAACAGAATTATTTTTGGTCAATAAATTTCTAGCCATAGCCAGAGATGGTTATCAAAGGATAAGAAAATGGCTCCTTTTTGTGTTTTTTGACCCATAAACCAACCCACTCCGATACCTAGTCATGCTATAAGGTGTGAATATTGGAAGATTATCTCAAAGACCCGAAAGAATCCTTTCTTCACCTTTCCTGTACCTCTTCAAAGCTTCAGACATAAAAATAAACAAATATCACATTTCCATGTTATCTTCATGAGAATATAGGATATTGAGATCTTCAACACATCTCTGGCTCATGTCACTATCTGACTTCTATCATTATCTGTGGGAGATAGATGAGTATACTGAGGAAATAAACCCCTTCCCCATGATAGAAAAAGGAATCTGAACATACGAAATTCTTACTCATTGAATGCTTGAGGTCCAATGGCCAATGTTTGACTGCACAGCATCTCACAAAAGTGGGATTGGTACATTCTTGGTAAAACAAAGAGAGATTCCTTTTTTAAATTCGGAGCATCTTTTTAAATATGTAAACCCATTCTGTAGAGTCTGTTTTTCTGAGAACTTTAAATGAGGATCATTGCATATGCTAAGTTAATTTGTATTTTCAAATTAAGGAATCCACTCTTGAACAATAACTTTTCAATTAGACGGAATAAGGGATTAAAAATGGGCTTTTCTATTCAATGGACCACGGCTGCCCCATTTTACAGAGGTGTAAGGACTCAGGTAGGGTGCTTTGAGGGCACTCTTGTTTAAAGGTCTGCCACTTACACATTCTTTTCAAGTGCACATGCAACATTCTCCAGAATAGATCACATGTTAAGCCAGAAAAAAATTCTCAATTCAAAAAGATCAAAGTCATACCATGTATCTTTTCTGACTACAACACTATGAAATTAGAAATCAACTACAAAGAAAAAATCTGGAAAGAGCATAAATACATGGAGGTTAAATAACATGCTGCCAAACAATGAATGGGTCAACCAAGAAATCAAAAAAGAAATCAAAAATTACACGGAGAGAAATGAAAATAAAAACACAATGGTCCAAAATCTTTGGGATGAAGCAAAAGTGGCTCTAAGAGGGAAGTTTATAGCCATACAGGCCTATCCTGAGAAGCAAGAAAAATTTCAAATAAACAACCTAACCTTACACCTAAAGGAGCTAGAAAAAGAACACGTAAAACCCAAACTAGCAGAAGGAAGTAGATAATAAAGATTAGAGCTGAAATAAATGATATAGAAACTAAAAAACAACAGAACAGATCAATGAAGCCAGGAGCTGATTCTTTGAAAAGATCAACAAAGCTGATAAACCTCCAGCCAGACTCATCCAAAAAGAGAGAGAGAGAGAGAGAGAGAAGGGACTCAAACACAATCACAAATGAAAGAGGAGAAATAACAACCAACACCACATAAATACAAAGAATTGTAACAGAATATTATGAAAAAATATATGCCGACAAATTGGACAACCTAGAAGAAATGGATAAATTCCTAGAAACATACAACCTCCCAAAATTGAAGCAGGAAGAAATAGAAAATTTGAACAGACAGATTACCAGCAAAGAAATTGAACTGGTAATCAAAAAACTCCCAACAAAAGTCCAGGACCAAAAGGCTTCACAGATAAATCCTACCAAACACTTAAAGAAGAGTTAATACCTATTCTTCTCAAACTACTCCAAAAAATAGAAGGGGAAAGAAAACTTCCAAATTCGTTCTATGAAGCCAGCATTACCCTGGTAACAAAACCAGATAAAGGCACCACTAAAAAAGAGAACTACAGGCCAATATCCCTGATGAACCCAGATGCAAAAATCTTTAACAAAGTACAAGCAAACAAAATCCAACGATGCTTAAAAAAATGATTCACCATGATTGAGTGGGATTTATTCCCAGGGCACGAGGATGGTCCAATATTCACAGATCAATCAATGTGATAAATCCTATCAGTAAGAGAAAGGATGAGAACCATATGATCATTTCAATAGCCGCAGGAAAAGCATTTGACAAAGTACAATGTTCATTCATGATAAAAACTCTCAACAAAGTAGGTGTAGAGGGAACACAGCTCAACATAATAAAGGTCACATATGAAAAACCCACAGCTAACATCCTCAATGGGAAAAAACTGAGAGCTTTCCCTCTAAGATCAAAAATAAGACCAGGATGTCCACTCTCACCACTTTTCTTCAGCATAGCACCGGAGGTCCTAACCACAGGAATCAGACAACATAATGAAATAAAAGGCATCCAAACTGGTAAGGAAGAAGTAAAACTTTCACTATCTGCAGATGACATGATACTATATAGAGAAAACCCAAAAAACTTCACCAAAAAAACTGCTAGAACTGACAAATGAATCCAGTAGAGTCACAGGATACAAAATCAACGTACAGAAATATGTTGTATTTCTACACACCAATCATGAAGCAGCTGAAAGAGGTATTAAGGAAACAATCCCATTGACAATTACACCAAAAATAATAAGATACCTAGGAATAAACCTAACCAAAGAGGTCAAAGCGTGTACTCTGAAAACTATAAAACACTGATGAAAGAAATTGAAGAGGATGCAAAGAAATGGAAAGACAGTCCATGCTCATGGACTGGAAGAACAAATATTGTTAAAATGTCTATACTATCCAAAGCAATCTACACATTTAATGTAATCCCTATCAAAATACCAACAGCATTTTTCACAGAAATAAAACAATCCTAAAATTTGTATGGAACCACAAAAGACCCCAAATAGACAAAGCAATCTTGAAAAAGAAAACAAAACAAAACAAAACCGGAGGCATCACAATTTCAGACTTCAAGTTATATTACAAAGCTGTAGTAATCAAAACAGCATGGTACTGGCACAAAAATAGACACATAAATCAAGGGAACAGAATAGAAAGCCGAGAAATAAACCCACAATTATATGGCCAATTAATCTTCAACAAAGGAGGCAAAAATATGCAATGGAAAAAGGATAGTCTCAATCAGTCAATTAATCAACAATCAATGTCTGCCACAGAGCACAGCCCTCAAGGAGGAAGGGAGGAACATAGGGACTCAGAAATAAAGCTACTCTGCCATCTCTCTCATTTCCCCTAAACCCCAATGTTGAAAGAGAACGCATTTTAACTGTCTCATATTGTGTGTTTTCATTTTATAAAATGGCCCCAAATATTTTCATACATCATAATAATATGACATTTGTACAAAACTTTCATACGACAAGTTGTGTGGACTGATGAATCACTGAACTCTACCTCTGAAGCTGATAGTACACTATAGGTTGATTAATTGACTTTAAATAAATAAATAAATAAATAAATAAATAAATAACTAGAAGTTGTGTGGCTTGAATTTCTATTTGAGCCCTACAGTCACTCTGTGAAGCAGATGTGACAGATATCATTGTCATAACACACACAGTGAGGCTAAAGGAGACCAGAAAGTTTAAGGTGACCTGCCCCTGATCACACAACTAGTGAGCAGTATAAATGAGACTCAAACCCAGGTTTCTGGACTCTCAGTTTGGTGCTTTTTCTACTATCCCACTATAGCTGACAGTCATTTTTTAAATGAAGAAGACTAAAGAAAAAAAAAAAAACACGCCATAGCAACATTTATAGTTGGATAGAACTTTAAATGCAATGTGGTACTATACAGAGTAAAGCAAGTGGGCTCAAAGCCATGCCTTGGTAAAGGTCTCTCGTTTAAATATGAGTTTTAGATTTCTATGTTTGGTTAAATATTCAGGATCCTACATGGGACTATAACTTACAGGCAATGGGTCTGCAAGGCATGTCTGCTTCCTCTTTGCTTCTGCCTGTTCTTATGGAGGGAGACCATACTGGTGTTAGATATTCACAAACTCACGTTTACCATGGGGATCAAAGAAGGCCCTACTCAGCTCAATTAAGTGTCAGTTCATAAAATCTGCCAAAAAGGTTAGTCATTTTGAGATGTTTTTTGCACAATACCAGTAACTCTAAATACAGTGATCCTTCTTTTCTTTTTTAAAATATATTTTATTTATTTATTTGAGAGAGAGAGAGAGAGAGAAAGAGAGAAAGCACGAGCACAAGCTGGGGTAGGCAGAGGGAGAAGCAGACTCCCCACTGAGCAGGGAGCCTGATGTAGGGCTCCCTCCCAGGACCCTGGTATTGTGACCTGAGCCGAAGGCAGACGCTTAACCGACTGAGCCACCCAGGAGCCCCTAACTGCAGTGATCTTTCAACAAGGACCTCCCAAGAAAGGGATAGAGTAGCTCAGCAAATGCATTCCAACCCAGTTCATGTCTGTTTCAGCACAGACAGCTGGGATCACCACTGCTGTCTGGCAGGCTCCTTTTCCTTAGTTCACCAATGATGAGGCAGGAAGTTAACAATTTGGGGACAGTCAAAATCCATAAAAATTAAAGACAGAGGAGTGCTAATAAAATAGGCGGATTCATACCTGGTTGAGAAGGAAGAAGAAGAAGAATGAGAACAGGAGGAGTACATAGATATTGGCTGACATCTTAATCAGTTCTTCATCAGTGCTAGGCTCTAGGCTAAGTGCTTCCTATGCCTCAGTCACTGATTCTCATTGTCTTATGAGATGGGCACTAGTAATTTTCCCATTTTACCCATGAGAACCATATAAGCTCAGAGAGGTTAAGCAGCTTGCCCAAAGTCACAAAGCTATCAAGTCACAGAACTGAAATTTGAATCCAAGTCTGTCTTAAAAGTCTGCACGTCGAAGCTACGAAACACTGCATTTCCTAACACTCTAGGGAGAGATCATGAATCCGTTATGGGAGACCCTCAAGAGAGCTCTAACATCTCTATATAAGGATTATTTATCTTCTCTTCAGAAAAATACAGTTAACAGATTGTGGCTATTAAGCAAGTACATCATGGTCTGGGTGCCCCTTAGCCAGAATTTAAATTATCCGTCTGGCAGCAAAGAAAAAGATCTAATTCTTGCAAAATTCCTGGTATGAATTCCTCTTTGTCCTGAAAAACACTAGTGCTCATGGCTTAATATTTCTGTTAGGACCTAAAGATTTGTCCCACAAATGCCCCAGAGGAGATAAGAAAGGTTAAACTGGACATTAGCATTACATTTGCCTCAAGTTAAGTAAGAATTATGATTGAATGTCAGTAAGTTTCTACCTCCGGAGATGTAATAAAAAGTGTCAACCCTGTCCATTCCCCACCCCCACGCGGACTCCGAGGCAGTCCTCTCTGTGCTCAGGAGCTAGGCTGTGGGTATGGACCCTTGGAATCCTGTTGGCTCAAACATTTAAACCAATCCCACCTTGGACAGAAGGCTGGAAGCTGTACAGAGAATATCTAAACGACATCTAACTAGTCTCCATCTTTTGACATCTGAATTTAAAAGAAAGTCTCAGCCACAGAGGGTAATTATTTTATCCCTAATTTCAGCAGCTTTTAAGACACAGACCCTTTATACCATTGTGGCTGCAGACCCCGAACAAAGGAAACAGTACCACCTTGGACTCAAAACACATCTTCCTTTAATAAACTGAGCGGCTCTGAGAATTCCCCATGTGATTGCCACTTACAATTTCACTACTTTATGCAATAATATCGTGTCCACAATTCCTACAGCATGATACGTCACACGGAAGATGTCTAACAGTTCTTTCATACCATTTACATATGATTTTAAAAGCATTTTCAGATGATTCCACAAGCTCATTCTCAACAATTAACTGATCTCAACTAAAAGGCAAAAACATAAAAAGGCTATTACTGTATCAGAAATAAAAAATCCCAGCTATCCATATGGCAGGCTTGGAAAGAATAAAGGTGAAGGTAAGTATATGCATGTATGAAACCGATGGAAAAGCCAAATTTTTTAGTTACAGATGGTTGCCCTGGATAACTTGTTATAGCAGCCTCATGTTACTTCTAGAACTCTCTTATGTTCCCAGGATTCAAAACATAAAAAAATTCCTTTGAAAAACATAACACAATTAAATAAAAACACTTCAGAATCTGAGATTGCTAAAACTGCTAGGTAGACAGAAGAAAAATATGCATAATAAAAAACTGATAATGAATTTGGAGGCAAATGGCTGTTGTTTTGATTCCTAAAGTAAAGAATGGTAGGTCTCTCCCTCTTAACAGCACACAAGAGAACCTCTGGGAACTAAAGGGCTCTGAGCACAGTTCTGATATCAGGAAAATTTTACACTGCCTGTGGCAAGCTTCAAAGGTAGTTTGAAATAAAAGCAAGTAAGTACTAAGTACAGCAAATGGATCTGTGATGGAAGAATGCAGAAGAAAAGGAAACTGAGGTCTAGGTTTCCGTAACTTTTTACAGCCTTTTATGAAAAGTTGGAATTGGCACAAATTTCTGTCTCACAAATAGCAAAGTAAATCTGTGAATCAGATGAGGCCACTAGGGAACACACTATCAAGCGCACTTGTCATCAGATGTTCCCTAAAGTGAACTTGTACTGCGTGATATATCAACCTTCCATTCGGGAGGAATCTGAGTGATTAAGAGATCAGGATTCACCAAGGAAATCCTTCTTCTTTTTTTTTTTTTTTCCAGAGAGGGAGGTGGAGGAAGGGGCAGAGGGAGAAGGAAAGAGAGAATCCAGCCGAAATCCAGAGTCGAATGCTTAACTGACTGAGCCACCCAGGTGCCCTACCAAGAAAATCCTTCCTTCTTAAAGGGCCTGACATCATCAGAAGAAACACCATTTGGTTGTGTTGGGGGCCTGTTTGAGCCAAAAAATCTACAACATACAAATCATTCTTCTAAGAAGAATGTTTCAAAATATGAAATATTTGAGTAAATAACATTTTATAACATAAATAATTTCAAGGCACGCAAATTTAATTCAACCAATCATTCCTGGAATTTAATTATTCACGGAGGAAAAATGATCCATGGGGTTTTCTTAAATCTCGATGTTGGAAGACGGGATACAAATTTCCCCACTCCTTCTCTTCAATCTCAATTGCTTTGCCAGAACCCAAGAACTACTAATATACCCATAACCACAGCTAGTTACTCTTCAATCCTAAAATGTTTCAGTAAAAGGTACACAAGAATACTGAGTTCACAAATGGAATTAGAAATGTGGTCATTCGGGGCGCCTGGGTGGCACAGCGGTTAAAGCGTCTGCCTTCGGCTCAGGGCGTGATCCCGGCGTTCCGGGTTCGAGCCCCACGTCAGGCTCCTCCTCTATGAGCCTGCTTCTTCCTCTCCCACTCCCCCTGCTTGTGTTCCCTCTCTCGCTAGCTGTCTCTATCTCTGTCAAATAAATAAATAAAAAATCTTTAAAAAAAAAAAAAAAAAAAAAAGAAATGTGGTCATTCATACAACCATTTGTTAATATCACTAGCTGCCATCATGATGCATGGTGTGTAAAACAATCATTCAGGGGCACCTGGGTGGCTTAGTCAGTTAAGCATCTGCCTTTAGCTCAGGTCATGATCCCAGGGTCTTGGGATCTGCGTTGGGCTCCCTGCTGGGTGGGACTCTGTTGGTTTTTCTCCCTCTGCCCCTCCCCCAACTCATGCTTTCTCACTCGCTCTCAAATAAACAAATAAAATCTTTTAAAAAACACACACAATGATTCAAATGGGAGACCTGTATTCTACAACTAAGATACAGATTTTATAGTTATTAGTGGAAATCTGACACCATTACAAAGAGGTACAAAGAGGTGGAACATGTAGATTTATGACTAAATCATCAACCCTCATGCTAACTCAAGGTTCCATGATGAACTTGATGCCAGGGCCACTGGTAATCTGAGTGACCTGGAAGAAGGATGACCAGACAAGGAAAGGTACAATCCATGATGCAGGAGTGTTACGTGGATCTGCATGCAGTGATGAACCACAGCCAGTTGTACAACTAAGTGCAACTTGTCACCAAGAGATGAGACAAAAAAGGGAACAAGGAGGGGTGATTGACTCTGGTTATGTGGTTTGACACTGAGTTAGAAATGCTACAACTGTTAACTCATTTAATTCTAGGAGTTATGTTTTTTTTTTTTTAAGATTTTATTTATTTATTTGACAGAGATAGAGACAGCCAGCGAAAGAGGGAACACAAGCAGGGGGAGTGGGAGAGGAAGAAGCAGGCTCATAGCGGAGGAGCCTGACGTGGGGCTCAATCCCATAACGCCAGGATCACGCCCTGAGCTGAAGGCAGACGCTTAACGACTGCGCCACCCAGGCGCCCCAGGAGTTACGTTCTGTCTCACATGGTGATCTTCATTTTATAATAATGATGTCATAAATGAAGTTCACGAGAAGGAAATGGCGGAGTTGGGCTTCAACACAAGGTCAGTCTAATCCCAAAGTCAATATAGCACATTTAATTCCACAACACCCAGAATTTGGTCTACTGACACTTAAGAGATCAGACAGTGTCTCTAGGCCAACAGTAGCTACTCGATTCTTGGGAGCACAGGATCAAATGAGCAAATGTCAAGTAGTTTCTCATGTCCCCAACTCCCATGTTGTGTGAATGTTACTAATGATGGGACTGACAGTAGGACTGACTTTCCTGTATTTGAACTTATAGAATAGTTGGGCGATCGGAAATATTCCACACGACACACTTCAGGGTTTCCCAAAGCAAAGTTATGATTCGATTGCATCATGATTTGTTTCAAAAGCTGAGTGCTGACCCATGGGGCTAAACGGGGAGCCTGTGACACCATGGAGAACTTTCAGATAGGGAGAATTATTTCTACTATATGTTTGTTTTAATTAATAAAACTAGATTCCTCTCAGAGGAAGGAATTATTCTTAAAGAGCTAGGATCTCAATCACGGGTATTCCTGCAGAAGTTCTAGAGAGGGGAACTGACATTCTGGAAGAAAACACTCTCTGTCTCTTAAGTGTCTGGCCATCTATTTTCTCCTTCCATTACCTCTCTTTTATATGAAATTCAGGAAGGCAGGAAGCTCCTAATTTTCCATATCCCTTCCCCTTCCTTTTGCTTTTAAACAAAGAAGTGAGTCTTCAAAAGCTTAGCTTGGACCACTGTTGAAGAGTACTGGCTATATATCTGCTGGCCTGGGAACCAAAAACCAAAAGCTAGTTATAGCCCCGATGGGGTCCAAATTTAGTACACATCAAAGCAGAGAAACCTTGAAAATACCTACCCCATCTTCTCCCCGCCAGACACTTGGCACTACCCTCTCATGGAGCCAAAAGCATCAAGAAAGTCTCATCCATACATCATCTGACTCGAATGAGAGGTTCAGTCCTGGTTGGAATATTTATTCATTATTGTCAAAGTTGAGCTGAGGCTACAATGCCATGAAATTCCACAATGCCTTCTGCTTTCTGAAGGAATCTCACACACATAATCTTATCTAAACAGGCAATTTATCTGAAGATTGTAGAAGATCAGCATTTGAGACCCCGCGGACTTTGCTGAGGGAGGTTTGAGAGAAATACCTGGTTGGAGTGCTACCAAAACAAATGGCACATTTTCCATTTAAAAACCATTCCATTTAGGGGCGCCTGGGTGGCTCAGTCGGTTAAGCGGCCGACTCTCGATTTCAGCTCAGGTCATGATCTTAGGGCCATGAGATCAAGCCCCTTGTCAGGCTCCACCCTGGGTGTGGAGCCTGCTTAAGATTTTCTCCTCCCTCTCCCTCTCCCTCTCAGTCTCTCTCTCTCTCCTCCCCCTAAATAAATAAATAAATCTTTAAAAAAAAAAAACCAAACCCATTCCATTTAAAAATCCAGCTGTATGTCAGCCATTTTTCTCTGCACCACTCTAGATGGATCGTTTGTCTTTGGCATCTCCAGCAGGCTTCTTTGTGCTTTCCTTCCTCTTACTTGTAATGCATTCTCTTTCTTGTCCTTCAAAAAATTCACTTTCAAAATATGACTGTCTATAAGTCATTGAGCTTTTGACTACAGATGTTAGTCATCCCAGGAGTATTTTCACTTTCAGGGTTACCCTGTTGAAGGGAATGATAAGCTGTGGAGTCAATTTAGGATACGCCAGCTTCACCTAAGTAGAAGTATCAGTAGGGTCAGAGGTTTTCTAGCACTGACAAAATCCTAATGCTTCTGCCTGCAGCTAACACATGACTCACGACTACCGAGTATTTCTAAGCAGTCTATGTCTTTAAATAGTTCAGGTAATTATTATTGTTTAGTGATCACTCACCATATACCAGGCACTCTCCTTGAGGCTTTACCTGTTTCAACACATTCATTTTCACGCACACACACACACACAAGTCTGTGACGTAGATACTACAATCATCCCTATTCGACCATAAAGAAACTGAGGTACAGAGAGGGTAGGTAACTTGCCTGGGGTCCCGCGACGAGTAAGTGGCTGAGCTAGGATCTGAACCCAGATGGTTTGCCCCCAGAGCCCTGACTCTGAAAATCCCCTACAGGACTGACCAAGGACACTGAGTCTCATTCGGAAGACAGGCCCACACATTTACTAATTCCTCTTCTTTAAGTCAAAGAATATGGAGCACTCACCCCTGGTGTAACTGGTCCGGGTCTGGTCAGTCTTCACGGGAGATGGTTCCCCCCCGAGGCAGTGCAGACCAAGGAAAACACAATGAATGCAGAGTGAGAAGGCTTGGACTCAAGTCCAGCTCTGCCAATCACTAACAGTGATCTTTTGCAAGCCACTCGACCCCTTTGTACCTCTGTGTCCTCATTCATAAGACAGTTTTTGATTCTCCCTATTTACAATGCAATTCCACAATCCCTCCTGCAGAGAAAAGGAGCCCACTCTCCGAATTCCTTTTCTAGGTAGACAGTGAATTCAGAGTACATGTGGGATCAGAACCCAGACTCCTGAAGCCAAAAGACACCATGGGACAGAAAGGGGTGGAAGCAGGCAAAGAAAATGGCGTAAGAAACTCATAAGTAGGAAGACAAAACTAAACTTTCATTAGTAATACAAGAACTAGAAGGAAAGCAAGTGAAGTGTTGAAAACAAGTAACACCGAATGTAAAATTAGCATGGGTGAAAAAGAAATGCATTGATCAGGGCTTATTATTTCCACCTCTATTGTAAAAGAAAATTCATTATTAAAGAGAGACCCAGGACACAGTGATCTCTCCACCCTGGCATTTCTAAAGCCTTCTCTCCCTTTGATCCAAACCCTTTATTTGGAACTTAACTTTGGTAGTGTAATCACTCCTTCCTGGCCCATGCTCAAAGGCAAAAATCTTCAACTCAAGGCTTTTCCCAGGCTCTTACCAGTCTAAACCAGCCTATCATGTCTCCACGTCCTGCTCCGGGTCTCAAATCTATTTAGCCTTGTCTGTCAGAATATTTGACTCTGTCCTAATTGGACCCATGATCTGTTTTCAGATGTGCTTGGGCTCCATGCCTCACAGTCTTGAGGGCCAGAGGGTCTCTCCCTCCTACCTCTTAGCACAGCTTTAGGAACTCTACTGCCTAGGTTCAAATCCCAGCTCTTCCACTTAGCGTGGTAACCTGAGATGGCTACGTACCCTCTATGTGCCTCAATTTCTCATGCCACAGCTATAGGCAGTAATGATACCTGACAGACCTGTACATAGTACGTATATACATCGGGGCTCTATCAGTAATTAGTATTATGTGTTTCAGATCCATATTATCCAGGAATAGTATCCCAGTGCACCCTGTTTCCTACCACCAATTAACCTTCTGTGATGTATTTTTTTCTTGCTTGATCAAGAGCTCCCTAGGGAGAGGGCTTATCATCATCACCATCTTTATATTCCCTACAGTATGTGTCTTAAAAATGGAAGATGTTCAGTAAATAGTACACCGAAGTACCATTATCTGAAGATAAAAATCGGCCCTGTGTCTCTGCCTGAAAATTTAAGCACCTTATTATTTGTAGTTGGCAGTAATGTTTAACAATGGCTTGAGTTTACTTTCTAGCAAACACACAAAGTAGACAAAAAGTCTTTATCAGGAACAAAACTGGCCTTCTATCACTAAACATGGAACAAGGAGAGAAAAATATGAAAAATACAAAAAGATTAGGGAGTAAACGGCTAGATGAATAGTAAAATTTCCATTAAAGATCAGATGAAAGTGATAGTAGGGAATGTGACAAGTGAAGAAAAGAAATGTTGTTAAATATTCCAAGATCCTAAACAAGGGGGAGAATGGATTTATGAAACTTTGAAAAATGAAAGATGTGGCTCCAAGATTCTACCATCAGCCAAACATATATATATATATATATATATTTGTTGTTCCCTTTGCCTGAACTACCTCCAGAATCTTGACAACTTAGTCTCTGGTCACCTTCAGGTGTCTGCTCAAATGATGCCTCACGAAAAGTCTTCCTTGGTGACTCAATATGAAAGAGTGCCCATGGCCAGCCCTTACCCTGAACTTGTCACCTGCCACATGAAATACATATATATCTATTGGTTTCTGGGTCTCTCCCCAAACACTGTAGCATATAACCACCATGAAAGGAGTTTGTTCCAGGCTGTGTCCTGTGCTTGAGAAATTAACTAGAAAACAATGGGTGTTCCATAAAAGTCTGCCAATGTGTAATCTATTTATTGATATATTAGTAAATATGCATGTATAGTGTTTAGAGTTGTGCCTGGCGCAGAGTTAGCTATTTCCAGGAGGAGGAGTGGTATTCCTCCCTCAATTCTTTTTGATGGTTTAGTAACAGAAGTCTTCTTTTCTGGGGGCTGGATAAAGCGGGAAGAATTAGATAAGGGGACAGATCTGAAATCTAAGAGTGACGATTTTACTCTATCGGTGGGGGGCCACCGAGAACTACTAAAGTGCCCTGTAGTCCAGCAGGGTCCAAAAGCAAGCTTTCGTGGGACCGGGAGGCTAACGGCATGGAAGGGAAAGCAAGGCTGGGACCAGGATGGGGGGGATAAAGAGACTACATAGGAGCCCAGGCTCAGGGTGTGTTTGACAGTGAGCAGAAGTACAAGGGACGGCAATGACTTAGTCCACCTTCTTACCTAGATTGACCTTCGCTGGGGCAGGCTCCAGGCTTTGAGATGTCAAAAACATGACGCCACCAGGCCTGTGTAGAAAAAATAATCCAGGCTTACCCGAAGCAATTGCACATTAGGGTGTGTGTATGTATGTGTGTTCCTGCGTTGTCTGTATATTTGGGGAAACCAATTCTAAGGGGCTTTCAGAGAAAGGGAATCATGATGTTAATCCTCTTTCTTCCAAGGCGAGTCGAAGGACGAGAAGATCCTGCATCTCTCCTAAGACAACTCTAACCTCTCCCCTTGAATGACTGCGGAGAACAGGATGACTGACTGTGGGGCTAGCCCATGCCTGAGGAGTTTCCAGGATGCAGGCCTTTCGGTGCTGGCTAAAACCAGTGCTGGTTAGCCACCCTACTACCGCGGTGCCCTCCAAACTGGTCTGTGTTCGTTCACCTGCTGCTCACACCGCAACCAGAGCAGTCCCTTCAAAACAAAAATCTGACCTGATCACCTTCGCAGCCCGTCACACGGTCAAAACCGCTCAGTGGCTCTCTTGTTCTTAAAGCAGGTTTTAGCCCCTCACCTGGCCTAAAAGGCTCTGTGGGATCGGGCCTCCGCGTCTTCCAGCTTCATTTCAAACTCTCGCCACAGTGACCTGTCAGAGGCTCCATGCCTGCTGCCCCCTCTGCCCAGAAGTGACTCCCGCCCTCCTTCGCGTGGCTCCCTCGCGCCGTAGCTCCATCGCCATCCTTTTTCAGAGGGGTCTTTCTGGACTTCCCTCTTCTGAGCCTCTCGGGGTTCGAGGCCACCACCGCCCGTGCCTGCCCTGTCCCCTCGGCGGTGGTCTGCCCACCCCGCCTGTGACTTTCTGTCCGCTGGCTTTGGCCCGTCCAGAGGACACCCGCCCCTACACGTAGGCTGGTACTGGAAGAGAGGGGAGCAGTGGACGGGAGCCAGATCAGGCAGGCTTTGGGGCCATGACTTAGAGTCCAAATGTGATTCTAAGTCCAAGGGGAAGCTGGGGAGAGACATGACCTGATTACATTTGCCAAAGGTCAGTCGGGCTGCTATGCGGAAACTAGACTATGAAAGGGCAGGCATGGAAGCAGAGAGAGACCGGGACCAGATGGGAGGTGAGGGCAGCAGGAAGGGATCATGGTGGAAGTGGCTGTTTGTTAGCACAACAGTTAGAGCCTTCAAGTGTCAGGTCAGCTCCTGAGAAGGCCCTCTGAAGCCTGCTTCATTCAACGTGGTTCTTGGGAGAGGACTGAAAATCTACTTTGTGAGTGTCTGTGTGTGAAGCAGGGATAAACACAGAGTACATAACAGATAGGCAGTTTATCTGTGGCACTAACACGCCATGACGGGGAGCCAATGAGGGAAAAGCCTAAAGGAGAGGGGCAGTGAGAAAAAGGTTGAGGAACACTGTTCTAGAACATCAGACAGTCTGCAGGCTCCTTCTTCAGACCATCAGGTGCTCTTAAGCTGGCGTGGGATGGCCCCTGGCCTCCTGGACCGATAGTCCTCAAGCTGCCCTGTCACCTCACATTTCCTCGGAGCCGTACAGACACTGACTAATTCACCTTCGCAGCGGGAAGATGCTCTAGTAAGATACGAGGGTCCATTTGCAAGTCGGCCTTTCTAAACACAGATACTCCTGTTTGGACACTCCGGAGACGAGCAAGCAAAGGAAGGAAGGTTCGGGAGTTAATTAGGGTAATACAAATATGGTGCGTCTAGGGAAGATCTTCGGTCCTATGATTCATGTTTCTCTTTCTGCCAAGACTCCGTCTACCTCTCATTTGATGAACTCCTATGCTTCCAGCAGAGCCCAAACACAAGTGTCCTGAAAACCCAGGGGACAAAGCGAGTCCTTCCTTTGAGCATTCAGAGCACTTTGCAAAAATAAGAGTAATGTCTACTCTTTCTTGAGCACTTGCAGCAGCCATTATGTTATGCATCCTACCTGAGTTACTTCCCTTAATCCTCCCTCTGTTAGTCCCATTTTATAGATAGGAAACTGAGGCTCAGAGAAAAGAAGGAGCTCACTCGATGTCAGCTAGCAAAAAAAAAAAAAAATCATAGAGTGGAGATGCCACGCCCAGCAGCCCTTCAGCCTCCAGACTGTACAGACACTACTGTATTACTCACTCATGTCCTATAAGCAGTAGTTCACGTGCCTCTTTCCTCTGTTACTTCCAACATAAATCTATGACCCAGGCCGGGGGTCATGAAAAAAGAATGAACTTTACTGTGAAATCCTGTTGTATAACTTTGGGATATTATTTACTGAGACTCAGTTTCCTGAACTATAAACCAGAGACAATAAATGTCTACCTAATAGGTTTGTTGTCCAGATAAAGTGAAATGTCACTTTTAATGCACTTCCACGGTGTCCGGCACTTAAAGGCCCCTTAATTAAACAAGCATTGACTGAGGGCCTGTGAAATACCAGACCTTAGGATGGACACAGGGGATAAGGAAATAATAAAACAGCTCTCATGGAGCCAGCACACTAGGAATTTAATACATTTCGGTTTGCCCTCACTTCTTGCGGGCTGGGATTCTAGGTTATTTAACACCAAGTTTTAGTTCAGCCAGGTCTAGCACCAAGTAGGCACTCCACGGTTTTTTAGTGATGAATGATAGTGGTTGACACAGTTTTAGACCCTAAGTATTGGAGATCATGAATGACTGTGTCAAGTTAGTGGGTTATCGTTTATCGAAATAACTGAAAGTAAAGCACAAGGATACCATGCCCAGAGCTGTACGCATTCAATTCATTTAAGCATATGGCTACCACTAAAGGACTCTCCAAATATGTTTACGTAGCACAAAGGGACACTCTAATCTGAACAATGTAAAAATAATAAAACATCTAATAATACTCAGGACGTGGGAAGAGGAAAGGGGGAGGAAGTTTCAAAGCTGTTAATCTTTCATAAAAAAGGAAGTCAATTGATACTGTCTCAAGAAGAAAGTTCATAAAAACAGCAATATAATTAATGACAGTGCCTCCAGCTTTTTAATACTTTCCATGACACTTTAGCCAGTGAGAGATATTTTTAAAGAAATAATGTATCTGGAAATTAGGTACATTTATTTGAAGTTTGACTATTCTTTAGTTTCAATTCAGTTTTTTAAATTGCCTAAAAATTTTAAAGAATTATTTTTGTTGTAAATAGCATCTCTATTTATTTTTATAGAAGTATTTTTACCTAAATATCCATCCAGATAGACAGATACATAGGTATAGATAGACGTCTGAAATTATGTTATCTAAGGTTAACAATGGGAACTGTATTATTTGAGATGATTTTTTAAAAAATTCTTACCTTTGTAATTTTTTGCCTTATTTGAATTCTTGACAATCAACATATGTGATTTTTTTTAAGATTATTTATTTATTTGAGAGAGAGAGCACAGAGGGAGAGGGAGAGGGAGAAACAGACTCACTGCTGAGCAGGGAGCCAGATGCGGGACTCGATCCCAGGACCCCAGGATCATGACCTGAGCCAAAGGCAGACACTAAACCAACCGAGCCACCCAGGTGCCCCAACATTTGTGATTTTTTAGAAGTGTGTCCCCCAAAAGTAGAGGGAATATGGTATACAAAATATGATGGGAATATGGATCATTGCTATTTCCTTCTTTGTACCTTTTTGTATTTTTCATATTTCCAAAAATGATTTTTAAAATGGCTTTACCTCAGACTCTACATTCATGGTTATGTTTCTCTCCTTTTATGTTAGACTCCAAAATACATAGAAAATATGTTTTCTACTTATGTTGCTGATGGTGTCTTTAAAATGACTTGAGAACCCAATTTGCAAAGCAGAAAAGACTGGATTCTTTTGAATGCTCTTAATAAAAGTAATAACAAACAGAGAACAAATGAATGGTAACACATATGCTTGCATTTTTAAGGTTTTTACAAGAAGAGTGAGAGAATATGAAAGAGATTATGAAAATTGTCTTGTTGGACTATGTCTGATGGAGTCTTTAAGACCAGGATTTCAAACTAAGTGGTTTTCCTTGTCCATTCTTGTTTAAGACATGATTATTGAATGTCAACATCTGCTTGCTGCAATAAATGACAAACTAGAATAATCCAGTTCTTACCCTCTAATTAAGAATAATAATCTAAAATACACAAATGGTTACGTAGTTATAAAAGGGATGAGCTGATGCGAGATGTCTTGGGGAGTGGTGGATAAAACATCTGAGCTTCCTGCTTAGGTCTCACAGGAGGTAACATGGTAACATCTTTTTCCTTTATAAAGGCTTGGGGAAAGAGTGGAATTCTGATTTCCTCCATAAAGTAACTCAAGAAATCTATTTAGTTTCACGTAGCCTCGAAATTCAGACAGAATTCAGCATTCCCTGGGTTTTGCATGCTTATGTTAACATTACAGAAAGTTTTTTTCAATTCAGTGAACCACCTGGATGTGAAACGCTTAATCACTAACAATTTAGAGAATGGAAAATAAATTTTTGTTTCTCTTTGTGAAAATGTCTTCTCTCAATGATAAGTTATAGCCTATGGGTGTGGGGTTTTTTTCATATAAAGGAAGAAAAATGTTATAATATTTGTGAACTGCTTTAACTCCTATTACATTCTGTCATGATGTGGGTTGGCATTTTTCTAGTCTAGGAACGGACAAAATTTATAGGGAAAACGATGGGATTTTAGATTTAAAGAAAACTTTGAAATTATCCATTCCATCCCATTTGTGGATTTTCTCTTTCACTAGAACTCTTAAACGGCAAACTGCTCTCTAGCCCACAAGGAAACCTCATGGCCTTCAGAAAACTCTAAATGTAAAAAAAATAAAAATAAAAAAATTCCCTTAATCCCAGCCAAAATCCATTTCCACTGATACCTTCCCATTGGTGCTTGTCCTTACTTGCAGAGCTTATAAACCCCACTCCCCTCCTGTCCAAGGGTCCTTTGAACACCTGAGACATCTTCTCATCCTGACTAAGCCCCCCAGTCTCTTCAGCAAATCCTCAGATGGAAACACTTCCATTCTCAAAAACCCTGCACATCACCTGACTGTTCATTAGTGAGTCAACACCTTACTCCAAAGCAGTGCCCGCAGTTAAAAAAAATAGTTCCTCAAAAAAATGCCAAAAGTTGTTCCAGGATCACAAAGATAACTGTTGCAATGGTTGCTTTAAGTCCTTAGAGGAACACCTCCTAAATGGCTAGATTCTATCTTACTATCTCTTTGCCTATCTTGAGTGTCAGTTTCCTCTTCACCAGGTTTTTCTGCCTTTGCAACTTTGAAGACCATTCTTGAATTACTTTTGGTTGCAAGCAACTGGATGTTAATCCAGTTAATCCAGTCCACTGATTTGGGCTACCTTAACAAAAATAGAGGCATCTCCAATTCCATGAAATTCATGGATTTCTGATTTCATGAAATCAGAGTAAGGGTAGAAAAGCCAAGAGCAGGAGGCAGAACCTTCCAATGTCCTCTGGGACAGGGCGCAAAGGCCATCACCCTGGAGTACTTCCCTAACGGCGACTTAACTCCGCTGACTCTTAGTCACTGCCATCCTTCAGTCCTACACTCTCATTTTTGGGGAAGGGAATTCAACTGGCCCAGCTTGGGTCAGATTTCTATCCCCGGTTTAAGTAACCCTGACCAGAGACATGGTCTTATGTACATGAAACCCATACTTACATATTGGGGTTATTTGCAGAGAAGGGAAAATGGATGTGAACAAGACAAATATCCAAAATCACTGTCCTTCTAAAAAGGAAAGTAATGTTCAAAGATAATTAATCTGTTTTTTTTTCATTTCTCCTTGTGTTTTCCCCTTTTGCTTAGCCCCCAATAAGGCAGATATCAGAATTAGTGTTCATTGCATCAGGAGAGGTCAAAGGCAAGGGGAAAAAGAGAAATAGCCTGAGATTATTTCTGGATTTTGTTTTCCAGAATCCCAAGCACTTAGAAGAATATAGTGAATTTCTTGAAGGAGGTAATAAAAAGGAATGGAATGTATGGACATGAAGAGCCTTGAAGCAACATGGAGAATTATCTCCCTCCAGCTGGTGGAAAAGGAGGGAGGGAGGCTTATGAACCCAGGAGGAAGGAGGAGCAGGCCTTGCTTTCTGGCATTGTCCCCAGGGAGGCCACAACCCCCCCCCACTGCCCCCAGAGCTGTGTGTGGGACATCTAGGCAGAAGGAACCATAGGAAATGTCACCAAAAGTTTTTTGTGGTCCGAGGATGACCTGGACACCTGCAGCTGAGCGAGTTACATGAGCAGAAATACGGTACTATAGTGTAACCTGTGGGATCAGATGCCTCAATGACCAGAGGGTCCCTCTGCCAGCGCTGCTGCACTGTGCCAGCACCCCGGAGCCTGATACAACTCTGGGGGAAGCTGTGACCCTAAGCAGGACTGAGTAAGTCTGAGTAAGTCTTCTACCTTTCCAGAAGGAAGGGGCTTGAAACAAAATGAATATGATTTGAACAATAGTTAAGAGAGGAGATACTTCTTATATACCTGTGTTCACAGATGGAGATTCTCACCTGCTACTCTTGCAGAGAAAAGACAGGAGCAAAATAAGAATGAAGGATCTCTGCTTCCTCTCTCTCTGTGAACCTGACCTCATCTTTTTCAAGTAGCAGCCTCATATACTGCTTATAATATTAAAAGCCCTCTTTTATAACAATTGGCTTAATTTTTCTCTGATCCTCTTATTTATGACCTTGGTTTTCCTGATGTGATTCCCCTGGACCCACGCCATACCTCTCTGTAAGTGAAGTCTTAGGCTATATGCCGCCTTTCCCCTCTCCTGTGTATTTTGTCCTTGTTGGATGTGGTTTGAGCACAAGATCCCTATGCAACTACTTTGGACCCTTCAGCCACTTTCCCTCTCGCTGTGTCATTTGCCCAATTTGTGATTATGATATCAAAATTATGTTTACCTGTTTATAATTATTTATTTGAGTAAGAACGCTTCACATGAAATCTATCCTCTTAACAAATTAAGTGTGCAATACAGTGCTATTGTTGTTCTTCTTAACAAATTCTGCTTTAGTTAAGGTCTTAAATCTAGCTAATAGTGAGCAATGTGGCAGCTGTTGATAGGTTTTAACCAAAAATGGAAAGAAAAAATTAAAAAGGCCCAAAAACCTGAGTCTGAGAGTGGTGTCCCATCCTTCCATTTTTGTGGCTGGCAGGGCTCTTACTTCCTGAAGAGAGGTTGAATGATGTCATAAACAAAGCCCAGGGAGTCGGGTGACCTGGATCTATTCTTGGCTGTGCCACTGACCGTGAGTGACCTTGGGCAAGTCACTTATCTCCCCATCTCAGTTCTCTCCACTGCACACCTAAAAAAAAATATCTTGTCACCTACCTAGAGAATAACTTGGGTACCAGAACTATAGAGTAAGAAATAAAGGTAATGCTTGAGAAAACAGTAAGGTTTTTGTTTTGTTTTGTTTTCAATCTGCCGCAGTTTCTCTTATGACACTAGGGTATCAGGGAGTTTCAGCTCTACAAATAATCATGACAATTAGAATTGATCTATGTTTTCAGAGCTTAAAAGGAATCAGGACAGCTTAAAACAAATCAGAAAGTGACTCTAACACAAGGACAATACCCCCTCATTACGTGTGGTATGTTCTCTTCATATTTGTGTCAATGGGGATTAGATGGATCGGAAGGCAGGCAGTTGGGCTCCTATAGGTAGAAGGCAGAGACAGAGATAAAAGGAGATGAGGACATTGGTAAATGGGGACAGGACAGATGCCAATTCTGTAGACGAATACCATTTTCTGCAGACCTGTGGGCTTTCAAAAAATTATTTGCAAAGCTTTCCAAATATGAGCTAGGCCTAGAAAATTTTCTAAAGTGGCTGTCTTTATCTAAAAAGAGAAAGAGTAATCATGTTAATGCCTAAAAAAAGCAACTCTTGCTTTTCACTAAATCCATACCCAGAATACAGCACTATATTTATGGTTTATACTGCTTTGAAAGTTTAACAAATTTCAGAGCCAGGAGCGTTCTCTGTGGCTTACTAGCGCAGACAGAAGGTGGAGTGCAAACCCAACAGGTAGAATAAATACTACCCAGATTCCATGGAGAGCCGTACCTTTAAACAAGCATATTGACCTCTCTGAGCCCTGAATTGCTCATCCATACGAGAGATAAACTACCACTTACCCACTGCACAGATTAGGTAACTAAGGGAGGGAGTGTAAATCTCCTGCATTAAGCACAGGACAGGAAATACACTTTCTGTCTGCTCTTCGAATGGACTTTGAGGACATTTTTCTCTAAGTAGAACACCAACAACCTATATGGACTCCTTGGCGTCACGGTGAGAAATAGGCTTTATTAGTACTCGCAGGGCTAAGACCCCAGGGATGAGCTTTCAATCAGTGAACAGATCAAAGCAGCAGTGCACTCTCGGAGAGGGCGATGAAGACTTTAGTCACTGCCTCCTGGGGACTGAACACAGTTAACATAACAATATTTGCCCAGTGTAATCTCACACAGGAGAAAGATCATTAAGTGCTATGACAACTGTCATTCCAAAATACTTTCCCCATCCTAGCTCAGCCATCTTTACAACATCAAAGACCAGAAAAGCAGCTCTGTAATACTAGAAGAAACCAAGACACTGGAAAGAGCACCTGGGGCTCAGGAGACTGCACGGGGACCATCTATGAGTTACTCAGAAGGGTCTGCTCTCAGCCACAGATGATACGATTCTTCCAGCAAATTTCGTTGGAACTTCATTTGTGCAAATGTCAAGGTCTGGGAAGCTTTATGGTTTCCCAAATCACCACGGTGAGTGCATCACCAGAGGGAGTGTCTCTTCATAAGTGGACAAGTTTCCCCCCTCCCCCCCGAAACATCTATATTTTTCCTTCCACGTCTCATAGGGGAAATCACTGCAGAAAGCCTCTGCGCCTGCCTGAGTGCGGCCATCTGGGCAAAAATAGGGCAAGCATACCTGGGAAGAGCAAGCCACACACGGCTGTGTTGGGTAGCTTACTAAACACTGGTCCTCAGGTCGTCTCCCAGACTCTGCTGATTCTTTCATAGAGACATGCTCCGGAGCACCCCTCCTGGCATGTCAGCACCAGCACCCTCACGGTAGCCACGTAGTGGTGCTTCCTGCCCTCCCCTTTGGCCTTATCTACCCACCCCCCTCCACCTTCCGGCTGCTTCTGCTGCCTGTCCGTGAATGCCCAGATCCTGATGACCAACACAAATATGAAAGTCTTGCCCATCCAACCTTTGTTGTTGTATAAGGCCACTCAGAATGTTCACCGCAACACCAAATGCCATCACCAGGAACATTCAAATTGTAACCCACAAAATTCATCAGACTGCCCTTGCCTGTCCTAACGCCGCCATCTAAGGATGCTGTAAGCCCAACATTTAGCAATCTTATCAACCAATTGTTCTCTGGACTCAAAAACTGGGTGTAGAGTTTGTTCCAACCATTAGAAATGGGTTTTGTCTCCATAGAAATGCTCCCTACTAAATGGCTGGAGGCTTACGCTATATAGAGACTATAGAGATTGCTACGCTACATAGAGACTATAGAGATTGCTACGCTACATAGAGACCATAGAGATTGCTACGCTACATAGAGACCATAGAGATTGCTGAGCTACATAGAGACCATAGAGATTGCTGAGCTACATAGAGACCATAGAGATTGCTACGCTACATAGAGACCATAGAGATTGCTACGCTACATAGAGACCATAGAGATTGCTGAGCTACATAGAGACCATAGAGATTGCTGAGCTACATAGAGACCATAGAGATTGCTACGCTACATAGAGACCATAGAGATTGCTACGCTACATAGAGACCATAGAGATTGCTACGCTACATAGAGACCATAGAGATTGCTACGCTACATAGAGACCATAGAGATTGCTGAGCTAGGTGTCTTACTCCCACCTATACCACTGTCTCCTGAGATAACTGTTGAACCCGACTGGCCGATTGCCAGGACCAAGACACTGATTTAATAAGATGGGGCAATGCATTAAAATTTGTCCTTTTCTGCTTTCTCATCCTTGTTCCTTTGCTCTCTCTCTCTTTCTCTCCCCACCTCCCCCTTTGTAGATCTCTTACAACCTGAATCTCTCTAGAGCTATATACCAACTTGGCTTTTGATAAATGAAACTTCTTTGTAAAAAAATGAAGTTCCAAAGGGCAGAATGAGGGATATCAGAATATGTTACCCTCCTATGCCTCTTTGGCATATATACGAGTATGAGCTAATGGCTATTGAGATCCAGGAAGATGCAGTAAAAGCTATAAAAAGAAAAGTGCACAAGCTTTCTTTTTGTAAATGAAATGTACATTATAAAGGAAATTTCCACTTGTAAAAAGTGTCTCCTTCTCCCATGCCAGGAAGAGGAGCATTCTTAGTAACTCTTATTACTGGAGAAGGCACAGACTTAAACCTGCATAACACACCTTACTGAGCAACTCTTGTTTAACCATACTTTTCTTGGCATCTTCCCATAACTTGCCTCCCTCACCCAGAAGCCCCAAACTCCCTTCCTTTGGCCTACGACGGTGTTTAGCCCATGTTCTCACCACCCCTTGGAGCTGCTTACATCTGGGTACGCCCATGCGTAAGCATGACGTACATGCTAATAAACTCTGTTTTTTTCTTGTTAAAAAAGGAAGTCCTGCCTACCTCCAAAATATCCCCCACAATAGCCTGTGAGTCAGAAGACCAAGGTAAAAAAGTGTTTAATTTGAAACATGTTCGTCTTTACTAAGGATCTATGACACTGCAGAAAGGAGAAATAGGTATAACCCTAATAAGATGGAACGCAATCCAGGTCAGTTTTGCTTAAGGTAAGGAAACAGATGAACTGGCTTTTAAAAAACAAAAACAAGAACACGATCAAAACCTACCCAGTAGTCTGCTTCCTACAGAGGTGAATTACAGAGGTCATTTGAAGGTAAGGGTAAGGTGAGGTAAGGCCCAAAGGGAAGACCAACCCCCCCCCCCACCAGCCCTATACTATGGCATCATATCTTCAAAGCCTAAAGAAATATAGAAATACACATTATCCAGGGGCATGTTTTATGTGTAGCCAGAGAACGTGAGAAACCTAAGTGGGACGGAATGGCCCATTTCCTAGAGCTTTCTTTGCGTTTATATGTTGACAAGGTAAGGAGGTTCGTAGCCTTCTTTCCGTCTTCCCACTTGGTAATTATTATGTTACAGGGCATACAGATGACTGCTTTGTCAGCACTCCCGCTCAGATGCTAAACACAGGGATGTTCCAGTTCCCCCACAAGGCCAGCCTGTTGGTGCAAGCTCGTATTTACTCCATGAGGATACAAGGCCCGTGGTTTAGCATCTCTACAAGACCAAGCAAATCACATGAATGGCTGTAACTCCGTCAACACACAGGCTGGGACCTGCTGAGAATAAAGCTGGTTTTTAACACAGAGACTATGAGCCTTTGAAAATCACGGCTCCTGTTAAAACAAAGTCCCAACAAGAGAGTATGAGTGACCCCCAAATGTGATTTACCAACACTGGGATCACTGTATATTATTAAGTAGCTCTGGTGAATTTTCACAATTATACAAGTGAAGTTTTAATTAAAGAAACCATTAAAGGCAAAATCGTCTAAAATACACTAATGCCTAGGATCACATGCTCTGAGTCCAAAGCTTCAACATAAAACTGGACTTTAAGCCATTGTATGTGAAGGAGAGAAGGATTTCTGAGTCCTCATCATCACATCAAGCTCCAGGCTGCTCCCCTTCCTCCTCCTTTGGGGACAACTCCACCAATTTTATGGGGAGAGAGGGAAGAAGACTAGAATATGAGATCCACTCCCAGACAATAATAGGACTCACAGAACCCCATTCCCTTCGCCAACACGTTCATTCTAGGCAGGGTTAAGCCTGTGACCAGGTACTGATCAATCACAGTTCTTCCCCAGGCTTCATTGTGGAGCTAGAGGAGACAGGAGCTACACTTGGCTTACAGAGCTAGACAGATGTGAATCGAGAGCCTACGAAGACACTGAGAGGACAAGGTCTGTGACAGGAAATAATAAGGTTAGGAAAGAGAAAGAGCAGATATAAAAGACAGAACAGAAAGGGCCAGAGACAAAGAGATAGAAATCAAGCTGGCAAACAGGAAAAGCTTCTCAATCTCAGGACCAGCTTCCTCAGGAAGACATCACAGTGTGGTCATGGCTCGGTTATGGTAGTCAAAAAACTCATTTTTGCTTATGACTGTTTCTGCTGGGTTTCCATCCCATACAACAAAAAGGATCCTAACTGATACAATTGACAGTATCCTCTAAATTTCAAAGTATCCCCAAAGAGCTGATAAGCCAGTTCACCTCTCTTTCTAAATGAGAAAATTGAATCACATCAATAATGCTTGCTGTTTTCGACACTGGCAAAGAGAAATATATTATTCTTAGAGAAGAAAAATACTGTAAAACACAAGTTCTTCCATGCTGGCAAGTTAGGTTTTCTTCAATTCCCAGGGATATTTGAAGAAAAGCAGTTTTGCTTCTCCCGGGCAGAAGCCAGTGCATTCACTAGTGATTCTGGAAAAAGCACAATTTACCAACTCAGAGCACTGAACAGCCAAGGAGAGCGGAGCAGCCTAGAACAGGCCCAGAGGCCCAGAAACCTCCTCTAAAGCTGCATTTTTAATGCATCTGAAAAGAGCTTGCTAAGCATTTGCGCAGCCCGGTTGGAGAAATGTCTATCAAACACGAGTGGCTTCAATCAGTGCTACCCCTCCAAGAGGGAGTCCTATGAGGAAACTGAAGACTGCCATTCCCCATGAGCATGAGTTTTAACACCTAAGAGGGAAGCAGAAAGACAATGGGAGGGCGGAATGCACATTTAGGGAGAGAACACTAGCCTTCATTATCTTTGTTGGCAAGTATTATCAAGAACAATTACCATTCAGTCCCTACTTACTATGTACCAGGAACTACTAAGCCTTTAACTATATTCTTTCTTTAATCCTTTCAACTTCCCCTAGGAGGCAGGTAATATCATCCCCATTTTATAAATAAGAAACTAAAGGGCAAGAGAGTAAATGACTTGCCAAAATCACTCAGCTTGTAGGTGGTTCATCCAGAATTTGAATTCTTGTGTCAGGTTTATGGGTTTAACCATTATGATATACTGTCTCCCAACTTTTATCCATTGTATCCCTCCAGTGAGGCCACTGCTCCTTCGTCCCTGCAGTGTATCGAAAGGCACTGTATTCATTGGTCCTACTACTGGGCTATAACCACCGTTGAGAAAAAGGAGACTAATGGTTAGATATGTCTGACCAAGACCGAAACCTCTAGACACTTTTAAAGCAG
Source organism: Ursus maritimus (assembly GCF_017311325.1). Lineage (NCBI taxonomy): Eukaryota > Metazoa > Chordata > Mammalia > Carnivora > Ursidae > Ursus > Ursus maritimus. The sequence continues at coordinate 1,333,403 of NW_024426119.1, read as the reverse complement.
TGTCTTCCACAATGACAGTTAATCTGGTAAGCAGCTCTCAGCTGCACTGTTTTCCCCTCCTGAAAAAAGGTTAATAAATGTGAAATTCAAGTGATCTTGTAGGAAGCCCTAGGAACACCTAACAATGGCTGCTGAATCCCAGTCCTGTGCTCATAAGATACTACCCGCTACAGACAACAGAACATAATTCGCTCTCCCAGGGACTTTGATCCCCCAAGGTGGCAGGGCCCAAGATGCGTATGCAAACGTGGATCGTGCCTTACTACAGCTGCAGCCACTGTGGAAGAAAGTCAGACGCTAAGCTAGTTCACCTGGTCCTCTGAAAGGCTTGGGTCTGGACCTTCCCCTTTCCGTGGCTGAAGCACCCATACTGCACAGGCCTGGATCACAGGTTGTGGACTCTGCATTCAGCTCATCAGAGTGTGTGACTGACTGCCAATGTCAAACACTCCCTAGTCAGCCAACAGCAGTGTGAATGATTAAAGGAAAGGGTTTTCTGTGGCAATCTCAACTGCAAATAGGGATAAGGAAACTCTCCCCTTTCACACCCCACTCCCAGTTCCTTGGCTGCGAGTTAAACAAGGATTTGGCTCCTCCGGCCTTGGGGAGCAAGGGCACCGCTTGTTATTTGGGGGAGTCAGCACTTACATGCCTGAACAGTCTGCCTTTGCAGAACTTGAAGAGCTCTGATGGAGGAAGAGAAATGTTGATGGTGATGGTCGTGGCGAAGATGTTGATGAAAGAAGAAAACGGTGGTGGTGAATGTCACCTACAAATATAAGCACAAAGCAGCAACAGATATCCTTCTAGTCATTGCCAAGCACCATCATGAAGCAGCTTCCGTTCCCAAAACAACCCCACTAAGGTATTCCCTCTGTGAACTAAACACGTCCAGCTTCAAAAGGAAGCGCTGCATCCCTCCCTTCCCCGCCCGCCCTTCCACCCTTCCTGTGCCAAGCTGGGAAGGAGACTGCACTGGCAGGTCACGGGAGGGGGGCCTGAGAGTTAACGACAGTTCTGTAGTGAGGAGCGTTAGGGTGACCCGGGAAGCCCCACTGGCGCACTTCGGAACCGCTTGGTTGGGGAGCTTGAGGAACGGACGCCGAAGAGGAAGAAGGTAAGGTAACGGGGCAAAACAGATTCGGTGCCTCTTTCCGAGAGCCCTGAGGGCCCGAGAGGCGGAGCAGGCAGCCTGTGGTCGGGAGGGAGAAGAGGCGGAGCAGACGCCAGCAGGACAGACAAGGCTCGCTTTACCTGACCAAGTGCAGCAGCCAGCCGTAGCGGCTGCAGCGAGGATGCTGCGCTGGAGTCCAGAGCCGGAGCCCAGAGCCACCGCGGCGCCAGCCTTCGCCGAGGCCCCACCTCTGCCCCGCCCCCGCCCCGCCCCCCTGCCCCGAGACCCCGCCTCCCCAGCACGCGCCGGCCCGGCAGGCTGTTTGGGGGAGGTGAGCCGTGGACTGATCGGCAGGGATGACGACCAATGGAATCGTGCAGCGGCGCCCGGGGCGGGCAGATGGCAAGGAGGAGCGGGAAGGGACGGTGCCCAATCAGCAGCCGAGCCGCTGGGCCTGGCTAGGGCGCGGCGAGGTGATTGGGCAACTCAAGCCCGCGCGGCTGGGTTGCAGGCTGCGTTGGTTAGGCTAGGTCAAAGGTGGACAGTCAGGGCAACAGCCAATCCCCGGCTCCGTGCCCCCAGCTCCCCGGCTCCCGGGCCTCTCCGAGCGCATGCTCTGGACTGGTTCGAAGCGATGGGGGAAGGGAGCGCATCTGTTCCCACGATTGCCGAGGTTCACACGCCTGGGAGACCCTGCAACGCTTTGCCGCTCCAGTGGTCGGGTCAGCGCCTCCTGCCCCTGCACCCCCAGCCTAGCCATTCTCGGTAATAAGTGCTTAAAGCAGCAAAGGAGGAAAACTCAAGAAACAGAATCCACGTAAATCCAAACCCTGACGTTCGTTTCCCCCACGCCCCAATGCGGCCTCCAAATAACTCTTTAACCAGACTAACTGGCCGATAAATTACTTTGATTACTTGTAGTTAAGAGCTGAAACTTTGGGCAAAAACATGAGGTAGGGCCTCGGCGATCTGGGGAAAGGAGGACTGAGTCTGGACGTCAAGAGGGTGGGCCCCACATGAAGGCTACCTGCTTGCTGGAAAACCACACTTCAAGATCACGTTGCCACCTTTCTGTGCCGGTGAGTCAGTGTGCACTCGATGCCACGGTAAATTATTTTGCCCCCCCAAATAAGTGTCTAATCATTACTGGGAAGAACTGCCTCCAAACCTTTCAGAAGAGGATTTGAGATCTTAATAATACGGTGATTTGGTCTGAGATTTGAGTGGCATTTCCATCTGTTCCAAGCAGCTAGGCAAGAAAGGGCATTGCCTTTCATCTGCTCCCTCTTAACTGCAAATTTTGTCTATCCATTATTTAAGAAAAGAAACCTACCTTGAACAGATTCTGGTTTCAAATAATAAATATGCGTGACAAAAATAGGAAGATATTCTAAAGTGATTTTTCCCCTCAATTTTTCTTCTAGAAATAATAACTGATGGGAACTCTGATTTATTCCTACTTATATTACCCAAACACTGGTAGGCACTTTATATGTAATTATCTCATTCAATATACATATCTACCTTGTGTAAATTCCACCTTATTGATTAGAAAACAGAGGCTCAGAGAGGTCAAGTGGTTGTTCCAGGGTCACATAATTAGGAGCAGAGTCCACACTAGGTCAACATTTCTGTTTAAAGCCCATTATTATCAATTAAAAGAAGAACAAGCAGCAATAACACAACTCTTCTTTGAAGTTTTGTTTGTTTCTCATCTGAAAAACTATCCTAGAGGGACCCAGTTACCACGATACTGACTGCTTAAAACTGTGGCTTCAGAAGCACTTCTAAGAGTGAAGCATCACCTCTGCAAGGTGTTAGGAGCAACTGCAAGTCAATTTTGCTCATACAGAGGAGCTGTAATTTGATATTGATGGGAAGTAAGTAAATTTTTCCAGGGCATGAGTCTAACTAGTTTTTCGTTGGTGTAGGAATCTTTTAAAGTAAACCGACAAAATAATATCGTGGCCATTAGATCTTAGTCCTAGAGAGAAAGAAAGAGGACAATAACCCAAAACAGCTCTCTGAAGAGACTCATAAATCCTATGCTGACCTTTATTCAAACCTGGAAAGATGTACTAATTCTAAGGTTGGGAGAGAGGATGATGTATGCGGTGGTTTAAAGGGAAAGAAGAAGAGGAAGAGTAGTGTGTCAAAGAGGCTATCTATAAGGTCAAAATATAAATAAGCTAAAGGTTGCAGATCAATACAAAGGTATACACTGATTAACAGGTTAGTGGTCTAGGCTTGTAGGGTTGTATGTGCTCCTCATTTAATACATACTTACTAAGGGCCTAGTATATGTTGGATGCCATACTAGATTCTGGGAATATTCATTTCAATAAAACCCATTTCCTGACCTTGAAGCACAGCCAGTTAAGGACACAAATCTGGATCAGGCTTGAAGAGATCACTTTATGCGCGTAATTACTAGTCTTCACAGCCACCCAGCATGGTCCGTATCAGCCCCATTTCACAGATGAGGAAACTGAGACTAGAAAGAATAATAACTCGAGTTTGTATGGTTCGGGAAAAGTCTTAATCCCAAATCCTTCTGACTCAGAAGCCCCCATTTTTGCAGTACACTGTGCTGCCTTCCCAGGGGAAGAAGCTACCTCTCGTGATCTAAACAGAAATGCACCCCTCTCTGAAACATACGATGCAATGCCTGTGAATCTGAAAATACTGAATTCAGTCCATTTGTTTATCAAAGTACCCTACTTTGTAAATGGAACCAAGAAAATATAAAAGATGGTTCCTGCCGTTGACTGTGGTTTACCTTTTCACCTTTGCACTGCCTTGCATATGTAAGTGATCTGCTTTGGTTAATTGAAATCTCTGTCCTTCCCTGCGGTGGGTGATTTTAACGTATGACCTAGAAAATCAGAAGATGTATTTAAAAATGAAGCAGAGAAACCGGTCACAGAGGGGAAAAAAACCCACACAAACATTTGGTAGTTCCATCTGGAAGGACTCCAAGTCAGGCAGGGAAAAGAGGTAGAATGCGGCAGGTGGCATTGTCTGTGACAGCAGAGTCCCAACTTCCCATTATGTGACCAGTCAGAAGCAAGGAGCTTTTTTGACCCAAGAGCTGATGCCACAGAACAGCATTCTGGAGAACCCGGGTATGGATGTCAGGGGGACCGGCTGGAGTAAAGATGGGGACTAGACACTCAGAGTGAATGCTGGGAGTGTGAAGGGGACCCCACATAGGAAGAGCACCCCAGTGAGCGTTCCCAGGGGAATGGACTTTGCTCTCCCACAGAGATGGACTATGATCTGACAGGATATGACCACATAACAGATAATTCTAGAAAGGGCCCAACAGCTCATCACACTAACTAGTTCTGTCCCCAGCCCAAATCACCTTAACCAGTCTGGACCTCAGTGCATTATCCATCAAGGACGCAGCATAACAAAGTTATCCCCGAATGCCTGCCACAGGACCACTACTGTCCATGTTCTGCTTTGTTCCTGCTGGGCTAAATGTATACATGCAGCATTCTCCGGGATAGATTTTTGTATTTAATTCAACCCCAAAACAAACAATCTGTGCGAGAGAAACGCTGTCCACAGGAGGCAATTCAACGGGAAACCAATGATCACATCCCTCTGAAATGTAGGACACTGGGAGCAAACCTAATCTCCAAGATGTTTCCACCTCATTTGCCCTCAGCTGTGTAATCAGCTTTTCATCTCAACGCCAGATAAATGCAACTTGCCTGCTGCCACGTTTGTCCTGACGTAGATGCTATCCTATCAATCACTAGCTTCTCGTCACCCGCAAATGTCCTGAAAATACTTAATGGCAAAATTCTGATCTCTGCAGCATATCCGGGGATCTAAGACACAGAAAAACCAGGCTTTGTGCTGCAACTTTGTCACTTATGTGGGCTCACAGCCTGAGAAGAGATAAATCAGGCCATGGCAAAGTCAGAACTTAAATAACAATAGAAAATACTTACTCAAGCCACCAGAACGATAGGTCTTCAGTGTGAGGGGCTCAGTCTCTTCCGAAGCACATCCTTATTTATTTATTCCCAAACTCCTTCCAAAAAGGCTTTGAAATGACAGATTATCTTTGTAACACTGCAATGTGTAGGTGAACGTTGTGGAGGCTGGTAAAATGTTTGCAGACTGACGAGATTTTTTTAACTTGCCTACAGAAGTATCAAAAATATCTTAAATGCCACCTGAAGCACCATATGGAGGAATTACTCTCACTTAGCTACAACCATAATTGCATTTATGCTGTCAGTTTATAGGAAGAAAGCAAGTACTTGAGTCTCAAGCTGAAACCATTCAATCACTCGTTAATTCCCTGAAGCAGTTTAGGTTTAACTAACAGGAAAAGTCATTGTGACTGTAGTTCTGTTTATATAGGGGAGCGGAGTGGAGTGATGCGTGAGGGTTTCACGCCAAGAGACACCTCCTCAGACACTGTAGCCGAACTCGCACTCAGGAAAATCTCACTGTCTTGTGATTAGCATGCAAGGCAGGCTTGGTTTGCAGCTTCGTCAAGGGGTCTTTTGCTGAGTCATGAAAGCCACCCCGGGTTGTACCCACCTGAGGGCAGGAGGGAGATAATAGGAGTCAATCACCTGCTTTATGGCCAATAACCCAAAGGGGATGGGCAGGGAAGAGTCACCCCATCTGGGGCAGAGTTTCAGACAATGCAGTCTAGTCCTGTTCCAGGGCATAAGCTAGTCTCTGAAGGTAACACAAAGAAGAGTCAGTGCCAAAGGTAGCAGGCTCTGCAGAGAACAGCTGTAGCCTCAAAGGAAAGGAAAAGCTTTTTTTTTTTTTTTTATGATTTTCTTTTTATTATAAGAGCATCACATGATCATGGTAAAGTGAAACAGACAAGGAGGCACAGAGAAGAAAATAAAAACTGACGGTAATCTCCCCACTCATTTGTTTGATCAGCCAAGTATTTCTTGATCCTCTCCTACATATCAGACCCTTTTTTAGGCACTGAGGTTGGAAAGGTGAACATAAACCCGCTTTCTTAGAGCTTAGAGTTCACAAAAGGAGACAGATGAATAATATAATCACACAGAGGAGAATGGCGTGATTTACTAGGCTGAGTGTTACACGGAAAGGAATGCAGTCCCTAAAAGCAGAATATAAGGGAACCCGTCCAGACTTACAAGGTAGAGGCAGAGGAGTAGTGGTCTGAGAAGACTTCCTGAGGAAGTGACCCTTCCCCTGAGATCTGAGGGATGAGGAGGAATTGATTAATCAGAAGAGAGATGAATAGCGACCAAGAAAAATAAATAAATAAAACAGAAAGAACGACACTGTACACGCTCCCTGGCAGAAGGGAACGTGGAGTGTGTGGAAGAACTGGGAGAAACCAGCGTGAATAGACTCAGAGCTGGAAGGAGAGGGTGGGACGGGAGACTGGAGCAGTAGGCAGGGCCAGACTGTTGACCTCCATACAAGTCCTTCAAATATGTTATTTATGTATATGTGTATGTAATATATGTGTGTATATAGAATATGTGTATACATAAGGTGTGTGTGCACGTGCATGGTTGAATCGTCACCACCAGATCGCCACATTTACCTCCAGAAAATATGCATCAGTTTGTACTCTTGCACTATGAGTGTCAATTTCACTTCCTCTTCAACAACCCCCATTATCTTTTTTTAAAGTTCAGAGTTTGATTAGCAAAAAGTATATTATTTAAGTTTTCCTTTAACAGTGAACACCTATTTTTCACTTGCCTCACAGAGAGCAGGACTGTCTTCTCGATGAAATAAGTACAATACTGTTAATGTCGGTCAAAGGCAGCTGAAATAGCCCCTCTGTTGGAGATATCTCTTGCAAAGATTCAGCCTGGATACCTAATGTTCCCTCCTTCCTCATCCTCGAGCTGAGGCATTAAAATGTGAGAGCAATCCATCAAATTTGTGTTAGCCATTAGTCTTAGTTTATATTAATGCCTGAGATGAATTTCCTCCTAGCCAATCACATAGAACAGCCCCGAGGGAAAGAGAGAAGTCAGCCAAGACTTGTTGAGAAGAGAGAAAAGATTCAGGTCTGGGCTTGATGGGAAATGGGCCGATTTGAAGGAGATAAGGAATAGCAGGACCCAAAGCCTCACGAGGAGGCTTCATGCCAAGAAGGGATGACCAGTGAGGGAATGGGGCAGTAGAGAGAAACATCTGAACACAGGTTTGACAGCTTTACCATTCAGCCTCGGGAGGGCTGTGTTCATTTGCGTGCATCGTCTGCAAAAACTCACTGGCCTCCCTTTTATCTTCAGGTCTCTTCTGAACAAACAGATCTTGATCTCAGAAGATCAGGACTGTGAGTGAGGGTGTGTGAGGGCTGCAAGGGCTTATGCCTAAGTCACATGTGGCCTATGCAGCATCCCCTGGGACCGAAATCGGCATCTCTGGGGAGGTCTGAGGGGGCGTGGGAATGGGGCAGGAGATTTACCTGTTTCCACCCACTGCTACATCAGGATCTTGACAGCACCAGTCAGGAGAGAGTGCAGAGAGCTTACTGCAACAACACTGAATTAAGTAGTTTAAGTTGAGAAGTTTATGAAATGAGGAATCAAGAAAGATTGAAAGCAGACCACAGCTTAAGTTCTACGTACATTTTACTGTATAATCTATATGCCACAGTCTACAAAAATGATGAAGTGTGTTTCCTAGATAAATGTCCGGTTCCAGCTGACCAAAGGGCCTGGGGGGGGGGGGCAAAGCACATTCTCTCTTCTGGCCAGTGCTGGATTCCTTTAGTTTTGTCTGGCTCTTGTTTTGTAAATGAACTTGTGTGGGTCTCAATTCCATATTTATGGCATATCCAAGTCCAGCTTCATGGGCGTGGAAGCTGGGCAGTCGCTTAGGACGCTGAGGGTGGAAGAGCCCACACTTTGATTAATGTTCTGTCACTGTCTTGAAATTCTTAATAACTTCTAAACAAGAGAACTTGCATCTCATTTTGCTCCAGGTCCCACAAATCTTATAGCTGATCCTAGTCATATCCTGTTCCCAAGACTCCTGTTGCCAGTACTGAAATGTTTTAGAGATTTCACAGAATAATATTTTGGTTAGGTTGTGTTTGGAACAGGACAAACCAGGGTTCCCGGCTTAGTTCTGCCACTTCCTAATGGTGTGATTTTTTTGGAGATAGGGAATCTCTCTGAGCTTCAGTTTCCTCATCTGTACCCCCTTCCGAATTTGATTTTTTCTGGTTTTTAAAAATTTAAGTGCAGCAGAGCACTTGGCACTCTGTTGGGCACAATGCGTGAAGATACCATCAGTATGTGATTATACCGTACACGTTTTACTTTTATTGCATGTATCTTGCTATTTAATGAAGACTTTGCCTCTTCTCTCTAATATAATCAGCAAAATATTTGCCACGAATTACCATAGTAACAGCTAGACTGTGTGGTCCTTCAGTTGGCCGTCTGTCTCTGTCCCCATACTCTGCACATGCAATCTGGTCAGTGGTTGCCGAGTTTGCTCACTTGTCTTCTTCTCATATAGCATTTTGCCTTCTCTTGGTGGCCATGGGAGGCTTGTTTTTATTCTGCAACTTTAGGCAGAAAGAGTAACTCCCAGATTTGGATCTGGACAAAAAATGGATTCTGAGCTCCCAAGTCACTCCTCACCCACTTCACCCACACCCCGTGACAGTTTCCATGTAACGCCATCAAGCATGGGTCCTACCCACAGCAGTGCAGCGTTACTATTTACCACTTCATACCCCAGACAGAATAAGCTCAGACATAGAAGCTTTATTTAAAACACACACACATACACACACAAGTAAATGAATAAAAATAGATCAAGCTAGAGACAAAAATGGGCAAGTCAGAGTGTCTTAGAGAAAGTATACATGTGTATATGTGATGTCTGCAACTCACACCGAAATGCATAAAAATTAAAATGACTGATGGATGATGGGTAGAGGGATAGATAGATGAATAAATATGTGATAAAGCAAATAAGCTAAATGTTTCCTTTAGAAACTGAAGAGTATATGAGCATTTGTTGTAGAATTCTTCTTTTCTATACATTTAAAATTTTTATAAAATGTTATCCAGGGAAGTCTAGTCTGCTGAAAATCAGGAAATGTCATAAAATCCAGATTCTTATCCTTTAGAAATCTAAATTCTGGCAATACTAAACCTACATGCCAACAAGTGGTTGGGGCTAAGAAACAGGTGCCTTTTCAAGGGGCGTGAGACCACTAGGTCTCCACGTCCTTATCCTCTCCTGTTCTCTTGCCCTGTGTGCCCCTTAGGTTTCCTGACTCACTCTCACATTTGAGTTGTAACCCCTGTTGTAAATATGCATGTGTCAGTGGATTGATTAGGGAATGATTCACTCTGTAGGAGTGTTCTTCCCGAATTCCTTACCCAGAGAAGTTTCACATGAGGCTTTTAAGGTTCTCCTTTAGCAGATCTATATATCTAAAATTATATGTACGTGAAAAATATTGTGCCTGTGTCCTTACATTCATTTTTCTGGAAAGATAGCCTGTAGCTTTTGTTTTTGTTTTTTCTTTGTTTAAAGTAGGCTCCACACCCAGCATGGAGTCCAGTGTGGGACTTGAACTCACAACTCTGAGGTAGAGCCCTGAGCTGAGATCGAGAGTCAGATGCTTAACCTACTGAGCCCCCCAGCCCCCCTTCCCCGCCCTGTGGCTTTTTATTAGGTTCTCAAAGAGGTCAATGACTCAAAATAATTAAGAACCAACGTAAGTTAAGGAGCTATACTAAAATATTTTAAATAATTCAAAATTTTAAAGATTCCATATACATATAACCAATCAGGTACACTGTTACCTTGGGACCCATGTTATCCTGGAAAATAACCTGTGTACCTCTTTCTGAACCAGAAGCATTCATGGCTCTGTGTGTGCAAACACAAGTGAGTGAGTGAGCGAGTGAATGTGTGTCTAGAAGGTAAGGCAAGATTCACTGAAGATGAGGGACCGGCACACATAGAGTTCCCAAATGCTCTCTGTCATCCCAACGTTAGAAATCTGTTTCATGTGTGTACGTACGGGCTGGCGATCTCCGGGAAGCTCTACGTCTTATGTGTACGAACTCCAATAGAACAAAGTGATTTGGTGAATTTATCTTGGATGCTAACGGTTTCAGTACTGTCTCCCTCTTCACTTAAGTCCTGTCTCAAAGAATGGCCAGTAGTATCTTGCTTCTCTCCAAAACTTGACCCCAGGATTTCCCGGATTTGTATAGATAGTGACAGTTTATTATTCTAAGGCAGTGCTTGCTCACGTATCTTTCCCTCCCTTCAAAAGCGTGAGAAGAGATAGTGATTAAATATAGATAACCTTTCTTTTTTATAGGCAGTTTTTCCACCGGTTTGTCTGACTTTTCCATAATTCTGAGTGAACACAAAGTTAGAAATGGATTCAATTCGACAAATGTGTACTGTGAGCCTACCATGTTTCATGCAATGTGTTAGTCTCTGGGGCTACGAAATATGACTCAGTCCCTACATTCAAGGAACATTTGTTATGGACACTATTGACTTGCTATTGGTATAAGTGACCCAGAAAAGCCTTTAAGATGATATAATTTTAGAAACCAAGGTTTTTCCTGGGAGTTCTCATATGGATTAGGAAAATTTAATTTGCTGGTCCTGAGATTTTGCCTTTCAGAACTCTTCCTAAAATCTCTTTTCTCCAAGGCTGGCCACGCTGAACTTGATGTCAGGGATTCCCTCTCAGTTAGCAGGGGGTTCAGGCACCTGTGATCATTAGAGTTTCTCTGAGCCTGGGCTTGGGAGTGTGGGTATGTGGAGGGAGGCAAGGAACAGAACAAGGGCCGTGTCCAGGGGCAAAGTAAACATCAGAGCCAAGTAGAGGTCTCGGGGCATCATTCAAAGGTGCTGGGCAGGAAGGTAGAAAGTGGTAAGGAATCAACAGCAGGACGTAAAGAGGGGGTACCTGGATGGAGGGCTAAGTAGAAATCTAGAGAGATTCTGTTAGCTACGTCAGGAACTTCTCATAGGGCAAAGGGAGCTGTTAGGGTTTGTGGCACATTTACATGTATACCTCTTATATAGACAATTCTCTAGACCTTCCGGTATCCCGCAATCAGTCCGCCATTAATATTTGCCATCTCTTCATTTCTGGGGTGTGAGTGCTTTAATACTGAGTATATCATTTAATCTGTATCAACTCTTTAAAACTCAGAGAGAAAAATCTGAGGTAAGGCCACAAAAACTAAGACTAGAGCAGAGGTCTTTCATTCCAAGATCAGGGTTCAATCCACCATACCCCACCTACCTCCAAACAAGTACTGACATGTTGGGCCAGGGTTCTTTGGATTTTTCTCTTCAGTGCCAATCCTGCTTTTCTAGGGACCAGAATACACATTAAAGTCCTTCCAGATTGCTCTCTTTGATTGTGCTTACTGCTTTAGTAACTCAACTTCACCTCAGATAACCCAACTCACGCATCAGCAGATACCACTCCTACTTACTGGATTTTTGGATGGATTTCACAACAGGCCTTCCTTAGGCCAAGCTGTTCAGCTAAGTTTTTCTCATTTAGCACAGAAGCATCTAATGCCTGGATACTTGGAGTCATGTGGGGTGTGAGGATGCTTCCAGCCAGAAAGAAGACAATGCTAACTTCTTGAGCTAGAACTTATGATTCCCTGGGGAAAAAGGAAAACAGGAGCAAGAGCAAGGCACACCTAATGGGAATCCGATTCTCCTGCCCATCCACACTTGTTATAGGGCACTGCCACTTTCAAGCTAGCAGGTGGCTTCGCTTTTTGTTGCAGTCAGAGTGTGTTCCTCTCATATTGACAGGCCAGCTGTTTTACTAAATGTGATCATTAACAGAGATGCAATTATTTTGTGGCACCATCTCTTAAGTATTATGCCTCAAAGGATTAAAACAAAACAAAATGAGTTCACACCCGGAGTGGAGGTAAGACTAAGGTGACCGGATGTCTCTGCTAGTCACTGGATTTATTATCTTCCCTGGTCTACCCATCTGGCACCTGTGCTGGCAGAGAGACTCACTGGCTCCTGGCCAGGGGACACATGAATTGAATAACCCTATCTTAATTCTAGAATATGAGAGGGGGAAAAGAGAGTAATGTATAGGAAGATAGTCTTCACCCTTGGAATTTCCTTTCCTTTATTTTAGGGATTTGCATATCATTGGTTTAAGGTAGCCTTCTGCAATTCGTTTATCCTGAATAGTTAAACTGTACAAAACAAGGATAGAGACTTAAGACACTATCTTGATATATTTACATTCAAGAAAACAGGAGAGGTGGAAAGGAAGCTCCTTGTTTTATTTTATTTTTTTCAGTAATTTCCCTCAATAAACGAATTGGGTTATCTTTGACAAATTAAAGAGCTTAAGCAAATGTAAAAAGAGTTCTTATAATCTGAGTTCTTGGACGAAATGGCTGGGGAGGCTTATAAATTTTTTAAAAAACCCACATCAACAAATGGTTATTACATAAAGTTAATAGCGGGCTGAAATTTCCTAAAAATAAACATTTTTATATGTGTATAGATACAAAGTCCCACCATTGAACTTTTACCAGTAGGCAAAAGTTTTCATTTTAATTTTTTAAATTAAAAAATTTTTTTAAAGATTTTATTTTTAAGTAATCTCCACAACCAACGTGGGGCTCACACTCACAGTCCTGAGACCTAGAGTCATGCGCTCTACTGAATGAGCTAGCCAAGCACCCCTCAAAAGTTTTTATTTTGATAAGATCATTCCATCTTCCTCTCCCTTTAGCCTCATGATGATGTCTAAGGGAAGGTGCTGCATTTTTTTTTAAACTCTCAGGAACCTGGGATCTGCCTAGAGATAAACCTGGTAGAATTGTACCTCCACCCCTAAGGCCTAGGGCGTTTGACCACACCAACAATCTGTGTCCCAGTTGGGGTAGAAAATCCAGGTGAAGTTTAAGTCAGGTGTCCCACATCCTTCACAGAGCAGATTCTGGAAATGGCCCCAACTTGCTAATCTGAAATAAAGTCACTTAGGCCAGAATGAGAAATTTAGGAGAACAGGCATGCCACAATTTCACTCAACTGAGTGGAGCTAGGCTCAATTTTGTGTTGCTTTTGTGCTTAGCTTCCTTTTTTTTGTGTGTGTGTGTGAAAAATGGTTTTTCAATTGTAGTTAAAAAGAAAAACCCTGAGTAACTTTAGATCAGTCATTATGGATTGTACTAAGGTGTAGGCCCTGAACATTTGCTTAAGGTGGAGGGAGGATTCGGAAGGGACAATCTTATGGTGTTAACAGAAGCATTTCCCAGTACCCTCTGAAACCAATGTTCTCATCCAGAGAGGCTGAGAAGATGGCCTCTCAATTAAGATTAACATCACAGCACATAAAAGATAACGATTTAATTGAATATTTAATTGTAAGGAAGCTTCTCTCTTGTTGAAAACACCTTCTCAATCTCATAAGGATGTTGACATTAGAAAGTAAGGGACAAGATAAAGCACAGACTAGACCAGTTTATAAGAGCAGAGTGGAGAGGATCCTTATCATCTTGTGAAGTTGGAGAGGAAATCCAAGAAAAAGGAGATAGTGGTTGCGTTTAAAAGTGTTGTGTGTGTGTTTTTATAAAACCTTCAAATTAGATCATAGACCATAAAAGATCTTATTTTAGTTGTCTGGAGAAGTAATTTTTGTCCATTCCCTTGACTTAGAAATCATTCTGGAAGCTTTTTTTCTAGTTTTGTATATCCAGCTGTCTCCCTTTGAATTTTTAGGTAGGTGGTAGATGATGAAGATTTACCTTCTCAGCCACATTTGTAGTTCTTTCTCTGCATCTCACACTCATTGTGTTTTCAGAAATCTGACTATATTTTGGTTTCCTTGAGCCATTTCACCCTGTATTCTACAGTCAGCAAGCTCTCTTGCTCAACGCTAGACCCCCAAAATTAAAACCAGGAATAGACAAGCCTGCGTAACTCACGCTCTAGCTAAAATCCATGATGCTCATTTCCTACTGCACTTTGAGGCATTGACAAAGATGTTTTACAATGACCAGAACATTCCAACCCCCAGACCAGAAAAGCCCTGATAGCAACAGAAGGCCTAGAAGACCATCCCCACACATCTCCTTCCCTGCCCATGATCATGGGCTGAACATATACCGACCCCCACCTGTGATCACGCGCTCTCTGACTACTCACTTGCACGTACGCCCTGAACCTCTCCTGTAACACTCTGGGTGTCCATCTTGCCGGTGGAGAAGTCAGTTGTTAAGGCTTGCGCCTACCACCTCCCCCAGCTGCTGGCACTGATAAATCTCTCCCTTTCTCTCTTCCAAACCCTCATCTGTTGAGTTACTGGCTTCTCTTGGACAAGTTTACCTGAGTTCCATCCGCAACAGTGTTGGCACACCCAGCCAGAAGCTATGCTCTCAATTTGTCCAGCCCCCTCCAGGTTTCCGGGCTGGAGCAGTTGGCCTTGGCAGCGCCAGGGCTCACCCTCTCTTTTCCTGAGTTAGCAGCTGTGATAGCTCATTCTGTAACACTACTTTCACATTTCATACTTATGCAGTATTAAAAAGAATAGTTTTCTAGAGTAAATTTATTCAAAGACTTCTAGTTCTTATTTTCTTTGCATCTTATCTATAAATAAGTCAAACACTCCAGAGTTTTCATTTTACTGGAGCTTAACATCAAGTCTGTTCGTGCGAGTGGGATATCTGTGCCCCTGATCGTAGATCTTTGGCTCCACCATTTGCCTTCCCAGAATTTTAACTAGGGTGCAACTTAATCACGAATCATGATCATCACCTGTGGCTAATATTTGTTGAAAACCCACTATCTGCCAGACACTATACTTGTTGGAAGAGGCAATGTGCCAGTCTGCCAGGCAGTCTGCTCTGTGCATGCCTGTGTGTTCTTGCTAAGAACGCAAGGCTCTGGCCCCTCGTTAGCCAGGCCATTTCAGAGTTGTGTTAGTGGCAAATAACCTTGAGGTAGGAAGCGGTGTCTCCCCTGGACAAAAAGCAGGCTTGCTTCTGCTTACGAGAAAGTGATAAATCCTCCCCCTTAGTGTTCCTGTCCTGTAATTGAACCTAATGTGAGTAAAGGTATCTATCACAGGCCTTGTGTTGCCCCCATGAGACTTGGGGGGCTTAGAGAACCAGTGCAAATGAGCATGAGACTCTGCCTACTGCTTTTGCTGTGAGTTCTAAAGTTCTTTGTTTCTGGCCCAGGAGTCTATGTCTTTTGCCGGCATCCTGTGGCAGGCTAACTTGTCAGCTCGTAAGTAGAGTACAATTGCAGACCCAGCCTGCAGAGTTCCTGACAAGTTTTGTATGTTGACTGTCACGTCTAATCCTCACAAAGTCCCTAGGAAATCCTTGTCTCCCACTTTTCTGGTTGTCACACTATCCTTCATCACTAAGACTGGATCCCACTGTCAATTCTCTTGTCATTACCTCTACTTCTTATGCTTGCCTGGCAACCACCAGGTAAAACTCACAAAGCCAGACCATCCTAGTGAACCTTCTCTACACCTGCATTGTAGAGAGCAGCCCCTTCGTCCGTGGTCACTGTGATTCACAACACACAGCCTCAGCTGAGCCATCTGTGACCTCTCTTTGCTTCTCCCTGGCAGCTTCACCTCGCATTCGCCTTAGAGGTCAAACTTCACTCTTTCCTTCTATCTCCTTGACTTCAGGGTTCTATTTCATAGAAAGCCTAGAAATTCCCAGGAAGGGACTCCATCAACTCCCCTACACACAGATCCTTAATGGTGTTTTTATGAATATGACCCCCATAACCTCTTTCCTTAAAAACCCCAACTGTTCAAGTCAAATGTGTCCCCCCCCAGCCCATGCCTTTGATACTCTCTGCCCATCTACAGGCAGTCCAATTATGCTTGTATTCCCCTCAGCCACAAACATTCTCTAGCAAGAAAACCAAAACCTTTCCTCAAGACTCCCCCAGGATGTTGTACATCTGAAACTAACGTAACATGTGTGTCAACTATACTTCAATTAAAAAAAAAAAAAAGACTCCCCTAGCATGTCTTCCTCCATTTCTCTCCTTTCCACAGCCAGCATTGCTCCCCACTTCTGCTCCTCCTCTGGGCTTCCCATCCATTGTGTCACAGAAATGCTCTGGCAAAATTTAGCTAAGATCCGCTAACTGCCCAGTCCAGCGGATCACTTTCTTCTCCACGCACCTGAGTCAGAGACAGAAGTTGACCAAAACCAGGGAAGAGCAGGGCTGGGTGGTTCTGTCCTGGTCGAGGGACAGCCGGGTGAAGGTAGCCTCTCAGGAAGTAGCCATGAGAATCAATATCCTGTTCTCACGTTCCTCTCCCCTTATCTGGTACAGGTTGGTCCTAACCGAAAACAGGGGAACTCTGCCGATGCGGTTCCTACAAGCCACCCTCCAGAGCAGGTAGGAATGGGTGATGGTTGGCGGAGAGGGCAGGGGGAGGGCAAACGGTACAACCTGGCACAGCGCACTGTCTGAGAAGATCGTCACAATAGTTTTTCAAAATTTTAGTAAACAACCTAAATTCTTGTCTTAGGGACAAGAAAAGAGAAGGTGGCGTATATGGCAATTAAAACATGGCACAGAACACAAAAATTACAGATGAAATAAATGGCTTTAGATTTTCTCCACAAACATAGGCAAAAGCACCACTTATATTTTAAGATGTTTTCAAATCATGCAATAGTGTGTTATTCTTAAATGATCATAAGATGCCAAGGTTAACTCTGGTGGGAGTTGACATTTGAAGAGGCTAGTGAATTAATAGGTTATTTGTAATGAACGACTATCAAACAGGATTTGTTGGATAATTTGCTATGTAGGGAAGAATGGGGCAAAATCTTCTTTTTGGTTTAAGGTTAACTCACTTGGGTCATTTGGGGATATTTTCATTGTGTGCTTATGTATCCTGGGGTAGTGTATAGATAGCATTGAAATCACCATTTTAATTTTCTTGAAAACTTAGATATTTATCTTAAAGTGTAAGAACCAAATATTCCTTGGCTCCATGACTTCCCTTGGCTATACTCTGTATTCAGTCATTTGGCAACCCCTTTCCCCATGATGTCTGCCAAGGGCAGAAACCAAATGTAAGAGTGGAAAGGACCTTGAAGATTACTGAGTTTGACACCAAGATTTTACAGATGAAGCTAAGATCCAGAGATGCCACAGCAATTACACAAGGCCAAGCAGCAATTATTAAGAGAGATTAAACAAGAATTCGAGTTCCAGCAACAATAATACATTTGCTGTCATTGCTATGTCTCCAACTTTGTATGGGGCCACTCAAAATGTGGAGCAAATCTTCCCTTAAATGCTGACCCATTGCCCAGAGGCTCGTTCAGCCAGAAGCATCGTAGAGAGGTGCCCACTGCACAGTGCTGAGCGTTCAGACACCGTGTCAGAACTGGTCTCTGACCCGACAGCATGTGAACCCTTGGGCAAGCGCTTTTTTCCATCTGGGCCTAAATTTTCCCCTCTGAAAAAAAAGTGGTGGGGAGGGGAGGGATAGAGGGAAGCTAGAACAAAAGATTCCCAAGGCCTCATGCATATCTTATTTTGTATAAGAGCATAAACTAAAACTTGGGTGACTGCTGTGGAAATTTGTTTTTTGAAAATAATGATGTCGTTGTCTTGTATCTGGAGGGCATTTTAAATCTCTTTGCAGATATTCAAGGAGATTTCTAAGAATCACGGTTTATCATCTAAGTAGATTACATTCTTATTTCTAAAAGAAGGATACTTACTGGACTTTAAAAACATCAGATAAGGATCACCAAAGATACATCCACTTCCAAAATAAACACATTTTCACCCAGATTTTAGATTTTAGTGACACCGTCCCCCAAGGTCTAAGAGAGAAGGAACTGGCTCTGAATTAATTATGTCTATTTTCCCATTTAAAATATTTGGAGGAAAATGGTATAAAGAATTGTGTGTCCAGGTCCTCCAAGAAGCAGACACTAAGATGTGATTAAACATGCAAAAATGTTATTAGGTGATATGCCTATGAGAGAAAAGACTGGGAGAACAATCAGACTATGATGCCAGTTTGACCATAACAAAAGGAATAGGGGAAGGAAAGTTGGGTGGAAGGATCCTAGACTGCCAAGCAGCCCAAGAGAGGTTCTGCAAGGACATCCGAAGTCTTTGAACCAACCTTGGCCATCAGAAGAGTCCTATCTCCAGAAACAGACTTGCCTTAGTATACCTTTTACGTGCAGGAAAAGGGGATAGAGTATGGAAATCCGTTCAGAGCTTGAGTCCTTGATTTATTAAGTTCCCTTAATTAAGGTCTTTGAGGCACATTCTCAAGGCCTCCACAAATTTTTATTCCTTTGACTTTGTAGTATCTCAGGAAGTGTTGGCCCTAGTCCCATTTTCCTGGCCTTCTCCTATCGATGCTCGAAGAAAAGAATATGAATGCTAATTCCATAATTCTGCTTAACCTTCTGCAGTTAACTTTTTCCACGTGTAGTGTTGACTTTCCTCGTTGGTCTATTTTTTTTTTAATTACCATAAAACATAATTGAAAGGACTTTGTAGAAAAAATATTAAGAATGGGTGATACTACAAAAATTTTCGCAAATATGTTCTTGTTTATTTGGTGAGTTAGAAGGGAGTGAGTATGAAGATAATATTTTCCTTCATGTCTTGAGAGCTGGGTCTCGCCTGATATTTGCTCACAGCCCCAAATTCTAGGAGCAAAGACTCCTGGGAATGGTTGGAAAGAACACTGTCCATACTTCTGTAACACTTCACATGTCCATACTTCTGCCTACCCCTCCCAAGTGTCAGTTCCAGTTCTCTTCATAATAGAAGCCTTGTTGAAAGGGTGTTAGAACCTCTTATCTAGACTTCTGTTCTCGTTCCATATCCCTTCCATTCTGGGATGGTCTTTCCCTCATATTGGAGAATTTACTGCTAATTGCCAGAAATGTGCATGTTCTCATGCAGTTAGTCATGTTCAAATTTGAAATCTAGAATCCTCATCTATATTTAGAGAAGGTTGCTTTCCCCCAGTTGTTCTCTGTTAAATGCCCGCTGTCAGTTTTTTGTCACTAGGGAAATGTGTTGCAAATGGATATAAGCCAATTTAGTCATGCAAACTCGCTCAGGTTCTTTTTAGCAACAACAATAAAAAAAAAAGTAGTCACTAAAAAGTTGGAGGTGGCCATGGATTAGCAATCCTCAGTGGCTGGGAACAGAATGAATTTGGAATCAAGTCTTGAGTTCCATGTATAAGGTACAGCCTATATACCTCATTGGATTCTTATACTCTCTTTTCAGGAATGAATAGGGAGTAGATTAAAAATATTTTGTCCATTCTGCAAGATTGCATACCCTTAATTTCACCAGTAAGAGTCAGCTTCCCAATTTTCAAACATATTAACTAGCCATGAATTTTGTAGATGAAACTCATTTTGAAATTCATTTCATACAAAAAAAAAAAAGAAATTCATTTCATTACCCAAGCTTCTGGTATTGATTAATAGATAAAAGAAGTTCATGCACTTGTTGCCTTTAGAGCATAGGCTTTCTGATTTGATGCTACCTGACTCTCAAGGCCAGCTGCATTCATGTTTGGATTACCAGCTGAAGCCAGGCTGCAGTTTAACCGAATCTATACGGACGCATAATGCCACACTACCTATGCTGAAGTGTCTCAAGGATATTTACAGACACTGTAATTAGATGATTTCTCTTTCTCTTTATGGGATCCTAGGGCTCTTCTTTCTGTCAGCGCCTCTGCCTGCTGCAAGGATGTGAATTGGCCCTTAATTTACTCTGGCTGTTGATGAAAAATTCCTCTCCTCGCTAGCCTCCCCATCTCCCCCCATCTCTCCCTTCCTCCCAGCCCACTCTTAGCAAAGCCAGGGATTTCCACCTCAAGGCCTTTGCCCTTGCTCTTCTCTCTTCTTGGAATGCTTTTCCCTTGGCTCCTTGCTTGCCTAGCTCTGTCTCATCCTTTAGTTCTCAATCCGAATGTCACCCCAGCAGAGGAACCTTTCCAGTGTACCCGATCTAATTCAGCTGACCCTTCTCCCTGTTACTTTTTATGACATCACCCAGAGTGTTTCCTGTGTATCACCCTTCATATCTGTTTTAATTTTTTGGTTATCTATTGTCTTGTTAATAGTCCGTTGTTCTGTTTCTTATTCATTGTCTTGTTCTCTTTTAAGGGCCAAGAGGTCAGGCATTGCCTTGTTTACCACTGTCTCCTCGGTGAGTAGAGTAGTCCTTGCACATAGTAGATGCTCATTAAACGCTCGCTGAAAGAACATATATGGCCTCACCTCTGGGAGGGGAGGTGGACCGTATGATCCTTCTCCTGTAACACTATTAAACACTTTGGCTAACCTGACCCAGAATACTCCTGTTCATTCATTTCAGGTCACAAAGGCATCTTTGGGGGTCTTCAAAAAAACAGCCAATCCTTTACATATCATTAGATCCTTCCACCTTCAGTCCCCACAACCTCTCTTCCCTTCCTGCGTGTGAGAGTAGGATTGCTCAGCCCCGCGTGCGGGGGTCGTGCAGGTCCTGCTCCGCCATCCATTAGGTTTTTGTGCCAGTTACAGGAGATTGACTCTGAACTTCAACTTCATCCTTTTTGCCTGCTCTGTGAAAATGGATCATGGCTCCTAAATATTGTTCCTCTGCTGGTTGGCCGAGTGTTAAGCTTTGTTAATAGAGGACGCTGGAGAGGAGGAAAAGATTTTGCGTCCTGGTTTGCTAGGCACAGATTCACTAGACCCAAGTAACCTTGTAGAATGTCTGTTTATCCAGGCTGTAGACAGGAGGCACTGGATAAATATTATGGTAGAACAGCACTGAGTTCCTAGTCTTAAATCGTGTCATGGGGATTCAGCACCCTAATAGGACTGTCTTGTCAGGGTGACCTTGTGCCAGATTATTTGCAAACAGAGTTTCTTCTAACTTGGCAAAATCTATTGATGCCGTGTCAGGGAATGTGTGCTCTTGGTTCTTCTAAAAATTGCCGAATTTGTAAATAGCTCTGAGAAGCACGATTCATTAAAAGGAATCTATTAAGAGCCCCTCTGTTATAAGTCTTCCAATAGGACAAAATGAGATAAATCAGAGCTAAAGCTCTTCATCAAAAGTAGAACGATTATAAGTGACATAGCAAGTGCAAAGCGACATACTGCATCGTTGAGCAGATAAATGGATAAACAAATGTGGTATAAACATAGGATGAGTAATAGGATGAAATATTATTCATCCTTAAAAAGAAATGAGTGAATGAACTCAAAGACATTGTACTAAGTGAAATAAGCCAGACACAAAAGGACATGTATGATTCCACTTATAGGAGATATCTACAGTAGTCAGATTCATAGAGACGAAAAGTAGAGTGATGGTTGTTAGAGGCTAGGAGGAGAAGAGAGTGGGGAATTATTTGCTTAATGGGTACAGAGTTCCAGTTGGGGAAGATGAAGAAGTTCTGGAGATGAATAGGGTTGATGGTTGCACAACTGTGAATATACTTGATGCCACTGAATTATACACTTAAAAATGCTTAGTAATACACTTTATTATATACATTTTACTGCAATAAAAATATTAAAAAGTGACATATTCCAAAGTGAATACCTGAATGGGCATCATGCCCTGACCCCTTCCGCTTCCAACAACACACACACCCCCCACCCTCCCTGAATCTTGTAGATTTTGTGACATCATCCTTTCTGCTTTGAAGAAAAGCACAAAATCACTCCGTAACTCCAGAATTGTGCTACTTTACCTAATAGGCAGATTACCCACGTGCTTTAAGGCAGTGCCGTCCAAGAGCAATAGAATGTGAGCCACATGAGTAATTTTAAATCCTTAGAAACCACATTAAAAAGTAAAAAGAAGGAAGCAAAATTGATTTAATATTATCTTATTTAATCCAATTAATCAAAATACTATCACTTCCATGTGTGGTCAATACAGAAAATTTCTAGTGAGATGCTTAACTTTTCTAAGATTTTTTAAAAGATTTTTTATTGATTCATTTGAGAGAGAGAGAGCGAGCAAGAGCACGAGCAGGGGGAGGGTCCGAGGGAGAGGGAGAAGCAGGCTCCCCACTGAGCAGGGAGCCCAACATGGGACTGGATCCATCCCAGGACCTGGATCATGACCTGAGCCGAAGGCAGACGCTTAACCGACTGAGCCACCCAGGCACCCCCTTAACTTTCTTTTATTGGCATTTTCACCTACTTCCCATCTCGTTTTGGACTAGGCATATGTGGCTAGTGGCTACCATACTGGACAAGGAAGCTTTAAGGGCTCCAAAGAGGAATTTTTTAAAGTAAAACAGGTTTTCAAGAATTTAACACTTGATTTTTCTACAGAACAATGTAGGAGTTATCACATGGAAGATTTTGTCTCATTTATTTTGTGATTTTTGAATTAGAACTAGAAATGGTGTGGTTGATGACACACATAATTTAATTAGCTTTTTTCCCCTAGTTGTGCCTGCTATAATGGTGCATCCAACAATTAGTGACATTTTAGATTCTGTTTTGTTTTTTAAGATTTATTTATTAATTTTCGAGAGGGTGAGTGAGGGACGGAGGGAGAATCTTAAGCAGACTCGGCTGAGTGTGGAGCCCCAACAGGGGGCTCGATCTCACGCCCCTGAAATCATAATCTGAGCTGAAACCAAGAGTCAGAGGCTTAACGGACTGCACCACCAGGTGCTCATGACATTTCAGATTCTAAGAAATACCAGTCTTAACCCTCAGAGTCTTTGGTTCTTCCTCCATAAAAGGGGCAGTAAAGGACATATAGAACATGGTTGTTGGGAGGATTAAGTAAGATAATGTGTGTAAAATATTTAGCAGCTTTTAGAGGCTGCATGCGTTTCCTGGCTCATGGCCTCCTTCCATCTTTCATCGCTTTGACATCTGCTTCTGTCTTCATAGCTCCTCCAGCTGACTCTCTTCCTTTCCTCCTTCGCTTGTAACAAGCCTTGTGATTGCACTGGGCCCACTCAGAAAATACAGGATAATTTCTCCATCTCAAGATCTTTAATCCCATCCGCAGAGTGTCCTGTGAGGTACATACCGACAGGTCCCAGAGATTAGGATATGGTATTTTGGTGGGGCCATTATCCTTACTTCTACATCCGGAAGGGGCAAGTTGCTGCTTTATCCTGATCTCTATCCTCTTTCCATGGACTACGAAGGACCCAACATGTAAAGATACTTCTTATCAAGGCAAGAGAGGTGAGAGCAAATGTAAACCCAAAGATTTGGAAATTTGCCAAAACAGCTATAAATATGAAGAAAGAAAAATCAGAATGGGTGCCTTCGTGTTGAAGTGAACTCTCTTCTTATATAGAAATGTCCCTGCATCTTCTCACTTATTTTCCCAATTTGGAAATAAGCTCTTCCTACCCCTCTCTCATCTTTGCGTAAGGAGTCTGGAGGTTACTCTAAACACTTTTAGAGCAGCTGTTCTCAACCGTGGCTGTATATTGGAATCACCTGCAATGGGGAGTTGGGGGAACAGGGGCTTTACAAAAATATCAGTGCCCCCAAATGAAATCAATCTGGGGTTGGAGCCCAAGCACCAAGATCTGTAAATATCCCCACGTGATTCTAATGTAGGTTGAGACTCTCTGGTGTAAAGGAAATACCTAGGTTCTTCTTTCTTAGGCCCACAAAATATTCTTTCTCTTTTCCTTTCCTTTACTAATTAATGTTTCACTTTGGTCTGCATGTTTCTGAAAATCAGTGGCCTTGAAATTTTAAGAATTTAGGAAGTTTCACCCAGGAGGGTGCTAGAAGAGGTCATTGAGAGGAATCGACCACTGGATGACCCATGAGGTCCACTGGGCAATTGGTGGCTCCTCCCCCCTGCCCTGTCCTTGGAATGTGCTTTCCATCTGCTTTCCCAGCACTAGAAGCTGCCTCTAGGATATAGATTTGAGAGAGCCAAGTGTTGTTGAGATCATCTGGCTGGAATCCTTCACAGAATCTAGTTAAGGTCTCTATAAAACTGTTAAGATTCTGGCCAGCAGCTGAAGAGATCTACTCATTTTGCAGGCACCCAAGACAAGTGTCATGGCTAAGTTCCCTTGGTTACCAAACTTGCCACCTACTGACCTGGAGGGGCCTCTTTCTTCTGTCTTTCCTTGCCTTCTGTGTATGTGGGCCAGTTTGCAAACCAATAGAGGGCCCTCACCATTATCTGGTACATTCTTCTCCCTCCAGTCCCATCAGTATCTAATCCATTGGAGACACAAGCTTATTGAATCCATTTTGAACTTTCTTGCATACCAAATGTAAGTGAATAATTAATAATGTCTCTTGAACAATTAGTAATCAAGTAAGCCCCTGTTAAGATTTTCTCTCCTGGGAGAATTTTCTTTCAAAATTCAAAGGATTAGTGTAACTCTGTGCTCTCCCTGGGCAGTTTAGATTAGTCTATTTAAAAGCCTGGGGGAATTTTTGGATTATTGTTTCTCACCTCCCCTCAGTTAGGAAGCTCTTCCTCCTTGATCTTCAGGGATTGAAATCTTATCTCTCTGTCAATGTTTAAATCAAATGACACCTCCTCCATTAGCTCCTTCCCGTTCTTCATGTTATCTTTCTTTCTTTCTTTCTTTCTTTCTTTCTTTCTTTCTTTCTTTCTTTCTTTCTTTTTCTTTCTTTCTTTCCTTCCTTCCTTCCTTCCTTCTTTCATTTTTTCTTTTTGAGCCTCCCTGGTACTCTGTATCTTTTTCTTGGTGTTTAATTTTTCCTTGCATAACAGTTACTGAGTACTTTCTTTTTTCCTTGCTAATAGATTATAAACTTTTTTTTTAAAGATTTTATTTATTTGAGAGAGAGAGGTAGCGAGAGAGAGCACAAGCGGGGAAGAGAGGGAGAAGTAGGCTCGAGCCCAGGACCCTGAGATCATGACCTGGGCCGAAGGCAGCTGCTGAGCCAGCCGGGCGCCCCTAAACTCTTTCAATGTAGGAATTAGATAATAAAATACACAATCCTGTTGTGCCTATTTTTCCTAGCACAATAGTGCAGGTAGGAGGGACACTAAAATTTGGTGAATTGAAATTTTTTCTTGTAAGGTTGGTCAGTGGTGATCTTCTCAGTAGGACAAAACCTTGCAGAGAAGGTAAGTTTCCCATTTCCCAGGAAGTCACTGGTTAGGCTCCAGGCTTACGTTGACTCATCAGGTTCCTAGACCAGAGATACTCACACCATGCCTGGAGAGGCAGGTGGACCTTTCAGCACCTAATCTCAGATTTACCTCTTATTTCCAGACTGCAGTACTGATGTGGTTTTGTTTAAAGGTGAATGCAAATATAGTTCCAGGTGAAACTGGCCTGGAAGGTAAAGAATCTCCTAACCACCTACATTTGCAGCAGGAAAATTCTAGCAAAAGGAAGGAAGGATCCATAGCCAGGAAATTCATCCCCTTTCCCATCAGACCCTCTTGGACTTTCTCCTTCTGCCACATGCCCTGTCCCTCTCTGCTCTATTTGATCCACCCCATCTCACCACCCCCCAAATTGTCATTCTCCTCATAACTGCCAGAAATCACTGCTTTTTCATTTTTCTGTGACTTAGCTCAGTGGGGCTGAAAAATTCAGAACCTAAAAAGCTTCCAGTTAGACCCATGCTTCACCAACCTGCCAACAAAGCTCCCAGAAGCAAAAGAAATCCCAACTCCAAGCAGGGGGTCAGGCTCCTACAGACTGCTGGCTACACACGGGGGCAGCTTTGCCCCCTGAGAGCCACAAGGAGAACGGCAGGGAAGCCTTCCACCAGCTCAAGCAAGCGGAGGGTGCAGCGCCTGCCCATTCATGGTCTCTGTCACAGAGCCAGCAGCTCTTGAGCTCGGGGACGATAGAGCCTTTCAGGATCCAAACTCACTGAACTCCCGCAGGGACAAACTGATGCTGCTGTTTCAAGCTGGCACCCACACACAGGGAGTGATGACCATGGCATCAAGGCAAGGATTTCACTATGTGGAATGTGGGAAAAAGACCCACCATGAACATTTCAACTGGGCTTTGCAAAAGAGCAACCTGCAGGGGACAATGGCACCCCTGGGTTGGGTTGGATTCCCTGTAAGTCCAATTTTGTAATACTACCAGCTGTAACATGAGAGTGACATGGCTGTGTGGGAGGACCAGAGCTTTTTTATGGGCTCCTTACAAGCCACTCCAGGCAAAGCTGCTCTTGGGGGAGTCACCATCCTATGACTCCCTCAATTCAACGCCCTCACCCACCTGCCGGCGACAGTGGCCTTAATATTTCTTTCAGGACCCCCCAGTAGAATCCAGTTCTCTCACCTTGTATTCATACTAAGGTATGGATGGCCCATGCTGCCTTAATAAAGCATTATCCAATGCATTTTTAATTTTAATCATTAAACTAGAGGTAGTATTGAGCTCCAAAGTAGAATGTAACACAGTGACTGGAATGATATTGGATCTCTGTGGTAACTTTAAGCAAGTCATAAAAGAGAGAGGAAAATAAGTAACTGACTACAATTACTGATTCAGTAGTTCTATCTAGCAGACTAATATTGGATTTGGAGATGACTTCAAGGGTCTTTATTACATCCGAAACATGAAAGGCAACTGTCCTAGGGAGTCAAGAGGTGGCCCATGCGCCCTGGTTCTGCCGTATGCTAACTGGATAATCTTGGCCAGTTGACCAAACTATGAAATGGAGACCATATGGAAGTATGCAGTGCTGTGTCTGCAACACCGTAGGCGATCAATACATGTGCTATGGGTATCTCTGAGCCCCAGTTAAGCCAGCGTCTATACTTCAGATAAGCTTCGGAGTTACCTATAACCTTGATGTTGAATGTTGGAATCTGCTGCAACATCCAGAGTCTTTGAGAGACGGTTTATTGCTTATGTCTTGAACTACTCCCCCTTTCTTCTCTGCCTTCCAGTACATTCATGTGCAGTGCCTGGCACATACTAGGAACTCATTAAATATTTGTTGAACCAGGCCTTTAAACCAAACTTCTTTACTCACTCTTAAGAAGTACTGTTTCTTCTCAAGATGATAAGAATTACAGGAGCATCACCCCCTGAGACTCCTGACAAGGAAAAGTGAGGGAATCACTGCCAGTTTCCAAAGGGATCGCTTGGGAAAGGGGAGAGGCCAGGAAAGGGCTGAGACCACTGGGAGGGATGAAGCCTGACAGGCTTGGGAAGGTTACTCCAGGGCTGTTTCTCGCTCATGCAAGGACTTGAGTGGAGGAGTTACGGAATCAAAGAACGTCAGCATGGATGGTGTTAGAAAGCACCCAGAAATCAACCTCAGGCCCAGAAAGGATGTGTGGCTTGTTTAAAATCAGAGAAGTAACACAAAAGCCAGGACCAGGGTCCAAGTCTTGACACCATATTTAGTGCTTTTTTTCAGGCAACACTGGGGCTGGCAAAAAGATATTATAAAGTGCCTTTTTTTAAAAGAGGCATTTCTAATGCTGTGTTTGGAACAGGAGAAATGAAAGAGATATGCCACTTCTTAGGGCATGGGGTGTCAAGTTCATAGATAAGGGTCCTATTTCACTCAACCTTCCTTATCAAGGAAATTGATCTTTTGCATGATAAAGAGGATAGTCTGAAATAGTTAACAGGTAATTAAGTTTTAAGATAGGTGAGAAGATACAAGGAGAGTACCTAATCCATTTAATTGAATTCAAGCCTCCAGACCCAAAGAAATTCCGTTTCAGAATACTTACTGGGAACTTGCAGCTGTTGTAGCAGGCTCCTGGGGGAGAGAGAGGTTAGCCACCTTCAAGAAAGGGTTAACTAGCTGCCTGGGGTCAACAATTATTATAAGACCGAAGGAGACTTCACCCCCAAGCCTCCCTGCTCCAGCAGTTTCTGCTCTACCAGGTGTCTCTGGCATCTAAACAGGCTAATTTATTCCTTTATCGAACTGGGGTTTTGAATGATTGCAGTAGACTAACCTGAAGATGAACCAACAAGATGAAATTGAACCGAGCACGTGGTAAATCCTGCATGTAATCTCTTAATCTGCACAAACACGAAGTAGAGGAGATGTACAGTAAGAATATTCATGTTCAAAAAGGTTGAGGATCTCGGCTGAGGGGCACCTGGGTGGCAAAGCCGACTAAGTGACCGACTCTTGGGTTCGGTTCAGGTCATGGTCTCGGGGTTGTGGGATTGAGCCCCATGTCGAGCTCCCAACACTCAGCACAGCACAGAGTCTGCTTAAGATTCTCTTCCTGTCCTGCTCCCTCAACCCCTGTGCTTGCTCTCACTCACTCTCTCAAAATAAATAAATCTTAAAAAAAGGGGACTTTGGTTAACTCCAAGCATATAGCTTTGTTTGATACAGATGCCAAAATGGCTAATGAACTCTTGGGACGCATCAGGGCTCTGAATAAAGGAGAAGAGAGCTACTGTACTTTGTCAGCCAGACCTCATCTGTAGTATTCTGTTCAGGTCGGTAGGTGTCCAGGGAAGGGTGAATAAGATAATGCAATTCTAGAAGCCATGTCACGTGACAGCTTGAAGGACTGGGGAACGTTCATTGGGAGATGTGGCTTTCTAAGACAGAACTAAGATTTAGCTACTGGATAAAGGCAAACTTGTATCCCATGTAAGGGAATGGAAGCTCCTCGTGGTTGAATACCCTCCGTGGACCTTTTGTGGTGCTAGGCGCTTGGGATTATTTTGTTAAAATCTCTCAAAACTGATGAATTTGGTGGGGCATGGTAAGTCGGATGTCCAGCTCAGCACTGGTCACGTAAAGTAGCAGTGACCCCTCTTCTGCTTCTCAGATTTGGGAATGCTATCCAGGCCGGGCCCCTCTGAGCCAACGTCCTGCTTGGAGGCAGGCTATCTGGGTGGTAGAAAAGCCCATTTGTGCTTTTGCAACATGGCTTTTCAACACAGCTTCAAGTTTCCAAGTCCCCACTGGATGCCGACTGCAAGCATGGGGCTACAGTGTCCTTGTTTCCCAAGCTCCCATTTCGTAGCCAGTCTTGAGTGTTGGGATGCTCCCACGTCTACCTAGGATGTGTCTGTGGGAAGGGCTGGGCACTAGAGGAGAACCTGGGAGTTCCGTGAACTTATGAGGCATTGCGTGACTGGAGATGGCACAGGAATAATACTCTGGGTATACGTTTCTTGGCCAGTTGCAGCCATTTTCTTCACATATATCTACAGTCTTAGAATCACTCCAGTGCTGAAACCCTCCAGCCTAAAGAATGCTTCTGCCAGTGAATAGTATCAGCTATGGTGCTGGCAGAAACCAGAATTGAACTTGGAGAATTCCAATGAAGAATTTAATGAGGGGACCGTTCGTTATAAAGGTATGAGCGTGGAATCAGCAGAGGAACTTCAGATGCACCAGGCACACTCCAAGGTCAAGGCTGTGTACTTGCTGTCTCCCTGTCAACTACAGCACAACCTCCCCACCCTCCAAAGCCCCCGCCATCCACATGGCTTCCTCATCTCATTCAGGCCTTGGCTATCTTGCTACCTTGTCAAGTGATCATTGTAGCTGCTGCTTCTCGTCATTCCCTCCCTCCTCCCCCACCTAACCTTTTATAGCACCTAATATCATCTGTCATTTCTATATTTTAATGATCGATTAATTGCCTCTACTCACTAGAATCTGGGCAGAGATTTTTGTTTTGTTCATTGCTATAATCCCAGTGCCTAGAACACTGTCTGGTCCAAGGAAGAGTCTCAATAAGTATTTGTTGAATTGATGAATACTAATTGTACTTATTAAAGCTCATAAAGAGAATTGTCCCCAAAGTGACAACAGATCCATCTTTTTGTTTCAACTGGCCGATCACATTCCTGCCCTCTTAGGGGAAGCCCGCTGGAACGCAAAGAGCTTGTGTATGGCCACAAGAGGGCGCTGTTGATCAGTTTTTCATTTTTTAGGGGTCATCCTGAGACCTTTTTCACCTTCTCCTTCCCAGACCCCAAAAGAAAAGGTGGGGCAGGGTCACGTCTACAGCCAAAGCAAACATACAGTGTATCTCTGCCATTCTGGCATTGCTGTGCAAGTAAAATGTGGTTAAAACCTGTGTCAAGAATGGTCTCGAAAGGACAAAATGTCATCAGAAAGCGAGAGCCTGACGAATGTATAGGAGGAAGGAGAAGTCAAAGGTGCAAAGAGTATTCAGAAGAAGGCAAGTGAAGCTGTCTCAGGTCCGGAGGGATCAGAGGAGACATTATGGGAGAGATGGCATTTGAATTAGGATTTGAATGATAGGAATGATAGGTAGGTGCAAAATCGTGTTTTGCTGATTTTACATACTACATTTTATATGTCACTTGAATTTTAGGGTAATTTTCTTCTCAGTTGACAATGAGTAACCATCTGTGCACATGAAAAAAAAAAAAGATTAGCTTTTAGGGACATCCACTCCTCTAATACATAGTGAGATATAAAAACCTTTAGGAAGGACAATAGGTTGTTAAAATATTGACTGAAAGCAAGCCTTATACCCACCCCATGATCCTCAGCTGACTAGTCTGTGTGCCCACTCCAGAGGACGTGGGGAATGTTACAAGTGAGGACAAGATTTTTCTCTCTACTGTTCCTTCAGTGTGGAGCAGAGAATGCAAGTCCTCTAAGTGCAGCTTTTCTCAAAACAGGTGGAAACTGTGAATGTCTAATGAGGCCCCAGGATTCCAGACCAAATTCACAGACCAACAGAGCGAACACTGGTCAAACATATTCTTTATTTAATAGAGAGCCACTGCAAAGGGAAAGCAAGGGAATAGAATGAAATGAAGATGTCAGATGTCCAAGTCAAGGCTCCCACTTCCTTCTTGACCCATCCCCGATTCGGGGCTACAGCCACGTTCCCCTTCTCCTCTGGGTGCCATGTGGAGCCCCCCACATGACTTCAGACTAATGTGGTAGAACTTCTTCCACCTCTAGAGTGAAGAAGGGAAATAAGACCTCCCTCAGCCTCTTCAAGGCATCCCTGCTCATTACCATGGGGAGGGCATCCACAAGAAGGTCTGGGTTTATGTACTGCAGGTGGAAAAGCGCATAGCCCAGCAGCCTAATGAAGATCACGACCATGAAGACTAGACACCTGAAATGTCTGAAAAGAGACATTCTCGGTTAGCCCGGGGGAAAGGGACAGCCCAGGATGCAGCTGTAGGAGGTGAAGCTCACATTCATAAATAACTGAATTGCTTTCTTCAGGCAAAACTGATGGGGAATGGAGACACAAAGGATGAGGGTAGGGGATAGGTGATCGCAGAAAAAGATCAGTGTCGTGGTTAGGCATTGCGTATGGCTCTCCTGACATGTAAGCCCTCTGACGGAACAGATGTCCATATAGAAAGAAGTTGGAGGTGCAAAAGGAGATTTTCCAGCTACTACATATGGGGCGGGCCTTTTGGGGGTTGCCAGAAAATGTTCAGGACTGTCACACCAGTGAGTCTCATGACCAGTGGTCCTCTGCTGGTCTACTACCGCAAGCAGTTCTAGAATAAGATTGAGACATCTCTGAGGTGAACATCCAGGCAAAGTCTTTAGGATAGGTTCTTTCTAAACATCAAGTGTCAAAAGAGACCAAGTTAAACAATAAAAGGGGTGTGTGTGTTTGTGTGTGTGTGTGTGTGTGTGTGTGTGTGTGTGTTTTCTTGTGTGCTCCCAAGAAAATTTCACACTGAAATCTGGTCTAAGGCCTTCAGTCTTTAGTTATATTGAAATGTCATAAATTGAAGCTTTTCATTAAAGTGCCACATGGAGCACTTCAGAGTTTGTCCCCTTGTTTCAAAAATTGAGAAAGAAAAGGCATAGAGAGTTTAGGTGATTTTTGTTTTCTAAAATGTTACAGCCTACAGTAAAAGAACTGAGAAAATTAATGAGCCTGAACTATCTTCCCAGCAAAGATATAGCAGAGATGATCACATTCAGGATCTGAAAAATAGAAAGGGGTCATACCAAGAACCATAAGACTGGAAATGCAAAGTAAAATGCAACCTGCAGCCGTCATATTGAAGAGACAGCTACTTTTTCCAGCCACCAAGTTCTGCGTAACTCTGGTGTTGAGGAAAGGAAGGGAAGAAGAGTTGGGAGAAATCTGGGGCTGCCTGGTATTTTCTGGTTCGTGGGCATTTTTATCCTATTCCTTATGCCCCTACCAAGTCACTCACTCCTGCAGAGTGAGTGTGGCCTACATTGGGTAAAAACCAAGATTCTACCACTTACCTGTACCAAAAGATTCTCTTCTGTTTCTTAATGATGGTCTTCTCCTATGGGAAGTGAGAAAAGCCACAGCTGTGCCTGTCCATGTGGTCACAGAGAGGCAGTGTCGCAGGGTAGCCAAGGGCCACCCAGGAGTCAGGAGCCAGGTTGTCTGGATTTGAATCCTGACTCTGCCACTTCCTAGCTGCCATAGTGTGGAACGAGGTACTGAACTTCATGATGTCCTAACTCTAGGTTTATTAAAAAGGGGAGGGGATGTGGGGAGCAAGGAGAGAGAAGCCAGGGGAGGGAGGGAATAGGGGAAAACTCCGGTGTGGGACAAGGAAGACTTACCATGTTGCTTTGGATGGTCTCTACCAGAATTGATCCAGGTTTCACTATTTGGGAAGAGTTGTTCTGGGCTTTGAATCTGGGTGAAAAAGATCAGATCCAAGAATGATATAACATAATCTGAGGGGCTGATGAAAAGTGCTTTTCTAAGTCATACAACATTGATGATTTATTTCCCAGATTCTTAATAGCATTCATAGTGTTCAACGTTCGAAACTCATAACTGCTCAACATGCAGAGATACCAGGAAAATGTGGCCCATTCTCAAGGGAAAAGACAATCAATGAAGAATAACCCTGACATAACCCTAATGTTGGGTTGAAACTGCAGAAAGTCTCACACATATATGGTCACCTGACTTATAAAACAAGGCACCACTGAAAATGCATGTTCTCGTAAATAAATTGTGCTGGGTCAATAGGCTTTCCCCATACAAAACCATGATCTTGATCTCTACCTCACACCATAGAAGAAAACAAATTCCAGACGAATGCAAATCTAAGTGTGAATGGTAAGATAATTTTAAAAAATTGTAGGGGAAAGCATAAGAGAATAGTTTTATGACCTAAAGAAAGGACTAAGCAAAAAAAACCCAAAAATCAAAAACCCCAGAGAAAAACAAAAACTGGTCCGAGAAGCCCTGCGCCCTTTCAAGACGTCCTGGGGACCGTCACTGCAATCTAACAGGGATATCATTTTTCCAAACTTACACTTCTTTTTCAAGAAGCAGCACCTCTTTTTCCTTTTCCATCTGCCTCAGAATTTCCTGGTATTTCTTCCCATGGAAACAGAAAAAATTGTTATGATGAAGAATTTCCCCATATCTCCTCACGATGTCATTGATGATCTTCCTAAAGCTAAGGCCTAAAACTAAGTCCTAATACTCCAAATAGTGCATGTGTGAGTGTGCAAATAGTGCATGCATGAGTGTGCAAATAGTGCATGCATGAGTGTGCATACACGAGCAGGGAGGTGCTCTGATATAAATTGGGAGATACTGGGAAGATGGATATATATGAAAAGAAAAAAAGAGTTCTTGCTTTGTAGTCTGCTTGTATTCAGATCCCAGCTGTGATGCTTACTGTTGTGTTCTCAGGGCACATTACCTATCTCCCCTAAACCCCAGTGTCCTCTTATTATAACAATATCATCCCCGTAGTTTTACTGGACAAATTAGTGTAGAAAAATACTCTATGTTGAGAGCTTAAAAATTATGTGCCAATGCCTGGCACAAAGTAAATCCTTAACATACATCTGTTTTGTTGTTGTTGCTGTTGTATAAAAGGCATTTTCCCAGGTGGCAGATTTTAGCCTAATGAGAAACCAAGGAACCCGTGTCTTTGGAGAAATTCTGCCTCTACTCTGACTCGCCCCTGCAGGCAGTGTACCTTTATGTAGTGGGCCTGGTCCTCACAGAGCTGATGCAAAGATTGGTAGTCGCTTTCTATCTAGAAAGAAGAGAAAATTAACAAATTTCATCAGAACCGAGCCTGGGCTGCTTCTGGGGACCCTAACTGGTGCATTGGACATTTGGCTGGTTACTTAGCAACTTCTAATTTTAAGGGAAAACAAGCATATCACAAATCAGTGATCTCATCATTCATGGGCACGGTATAATTTTGAGCCAAACAAAAATTGTTTGCCCAGGTTTTCATATCCCAGGTTTGGGATTCAGCAATGGTGTTTTGAATATTGGAGGTAAAAGGGTGTTTAAGAAATGGTGAAACCAGTACTTCTGATATAAGCTTTCTTGCCCTTCACCTGCACGTGAATCAGAAATTCCTCTGCCAGGTATTCTTGCTCCTCCCCATCCCATGCCTCCGGCTGTCCTATTTCTAAGACTTGGGGTGCTCTCCCATTTATATCCTGGACAGACCCTCAGTGAGGAGACACTGCCTCTACCTTGAGCAGTTCCTTCTCTTGCTTTGCACAGGATTCTGTTGACTTTTGTAGTCTCACCTGGAAGACATCAGAAGGTTAATAACACTCTTTTGTGGAAGACAAATGGGTAATGATTACCCTCTCTCCAGACCAGCAAATAACACCATAAAAATGGCCATGATGTATTGAGAGATTGAGGACACATTTTCACAATCTGGGATGGGCACTATCATTAGCCCTATCTGATAGAGGTGGAGACAAAGGCAAGAAGTTAAGTGCTCAGCTTCTTTAAAAATCACATGATGGCAGAGCTGACATTTAAGCCTTGGTCATCTGACTGCCTGGTCTCTGAGCCTTACCACCCTCCTTCCTCTAGCCCAACTGACCAAAGCTCACAGGCCTCTTTCTCCCTCTTATCTTCCAGAGGGTGCACTCACATAAATCTGCTGAAAGTTTCCCAACAGGGTTTCTGTCCTCTATGGGGCATCCAGTTCATTCATTCATTCAACAAATATTGAGCACCTACTATTGCCAGGCAACGTTCTAGAAAGAGGAGTGAGCAACATAGACAAAGACTGTCGCCCTCGTTGGGTTTACCTTCTAATAGAAGAAAAAGATAAACTACATTTTAAAAGTAAAACCTTTTTGGACTGTAAGCCATGGGTCGGACAATGAGATAAGATTATTGACACATCTCTGTATAATTATGGAAGTTCATATTCTCATCCTACCTGAATATCTGTATTGTTTGTCATTCAGAGCCTAAGCTTCCTGGCAGGTCCTGATGTGCCTTCAGCACGTGTGTTCTAGTGACTGATGGGTGATGAGGTCTTGAGCAATCCCCTCTACTTTGATGACATTGAAGTTACTCTGCAGTTACCTGAATAGTCATGTTATGACTGCCCCACAGGTCATGAGGTAAAGGAGAGGGAATGAAAGACATTGGCTTTCCTCTGAGAAGCACACAGACATACCTAGCCCGGGAGAGTCCTTGAAAGCAGTTCCTCCCAAACCTAGACACATCTCCCAGAAGATCTCTAGGTTTGCTCTTCTACTCACCTTCAGTTCTGCCAACATCTGCTTTAGGGTTTCTTTATTAAAGCCATCGTTCTTATGTCTCCTTGAAATCTGAAATCCCCAAAACCATGAACTGAGTGAGGCACACAGACATTAAAAGCTAGGGTAGTGGCAAACTTTGGGGTCTCGGGGCTATGGAATGGTGGTGGTTAATGAATTTAGATCCCAGGTAGAAGCTTGATAGAAGAGTGTCTCCTTCGTGTTGTGGGAGCTGCCTGACTCCAGGCTGGCGGGATAGACCTTTTTGTTCCCATAGGCCATGAAAACAACTGCCCAGGGAGCAAGGAGGAAGACAGGGAAGAGAGGAGGAGGCAGAACAATTGGGGGAGGGAGGGAAAAATCTTTTCTCCTATAGTCAGTCTCTTAGCTCTCTCAGCAGATCTGTAATCTCAGGGAACAAATGGGGGTGTTCATCAGAGTTTGTCCTAAGAGATGCAGTGGGTGGCGGAGGGGACAGAGCACACCTACGTAGCCGGTCACTACTTCTGGGGTCTTTTTTTTTTTTTTAACATTTTTTGTTTTTAAAGATTTTATTTATTTATTTATTACTTATTAATTATTTATTTAATTCATTTAAAGATTTTATTTTATTTGAGAAAGAGAGAGAGAGCACGCGTGCCCAAGTAGGGGGAGTGGCAGACAGAAGGAGAGGGAGAAGCAGGTTCCCCACTGCGCTGGGAGCCTGAGTCGGGACTCGATCCCCTGGATCATAACCTGAGCCGAAGGCAGACGCCTAACTGACTGAGCCACCCAGGCGCCCCATTCTTGGGTCTTTCTGACTAGAGAGTTCAGGAGTTCAGATGGTTCTGTCAAGATTTCCTAAGAAATGAGCCTCTATCAAGCATGGCCCACCTTACCTTCTTCTGAAGCTCCACCACATTCCTGCTTAGAATCTTGTTACTTTTTTCCTGTGGAAAGGAAGAAGTGAAGTGGATAGATCAGCTGTTTCTGTACTTTCCCTCTCCGTGGGTCTCTACGATATGGTCTGGGGGTAAGTGTATCAAGGGGAAAAGGACACTCTGGCCCCACACAGAGGAAATGGGAAGAGAGCCCAGGCCTGGGGCCCCCATGCCAAGTGCTTCGTTCTCAGAGCACTCTCGTCTGATTTCTGCAGACACAGCAAGGGCCATGGAGGATGATCCCCTGGGAAAGAGAGCAGCAGCAAACTGCAAGCCAAATGCACCACAGGGTCCTTTTCTAGACACCCTCTCACCAGCTTTGCTGTCTCTGATTCCAGGGTCCTCAAGGTTTCCTCCTTCTCAGACGCGATATGGTTCAACTCCTCCCTCTCCTTGGCTCGTCCTAGTGACAGCGCAATCTCTCCTTCCAGACTGAAAAATATGGACACTCAGATATAGATTAGTCATAAGGAAGCCTCCCGCACCCCAGCTTAAGAAGCCAAGGTCTCGGGGGGCCAGACTGACTGCCAGACGCAGTGGCAATACAATGTCAGTCTCATGTGGAAATTTTAATGCAAAAATCTATACATAAGGCCTCTGGAGGCATCAGAGTTCATGCTTCAGAATTTAACACACCAAGATTTATCAACAAAAAGGAAACCTTCCTCCCACCTTCTCTTTAGTCCAAGGGCCATTCAGTTAAGAAGAAGCCCTTCCCTCACCAACTGCAGAGCCTGACCTTTGAATAGCTTCTTCCTTCTCTTGAATTTTTCTGAGAAGAACTTGATTTGCCTCATCCAGTCTCTGCAGGTCCTTTTCAAGGTCTGAGTTCAGGTAGTCAAGGTTTTGTTTTGTGACTTCTAATTTCGGTATTTCCATCATCTCCTGCCTACAGGAAAATCATCTGTCTTACTGAGCTCAGGACAGGAAAACAGAGGAGCCCTGAGAAGATTTCCCCTGGTAATCTCATCATCCCCCATCTTCTGCTGCTACTATGTCTAAGCAGCCCTATGTTGTCATTTTCTATTATAAATTGATTTCTGTAGTGTTTTGCATAGAATAAATTCCTGGAGTCAGATCACATTTTAAAACATTTTTTAAAGATTTTATTTATTTATTTGAGATAGAGCGCGATCAAGAGAGCAGGAGCAAGGGAGCAGTGGGAGAGGGAGAAGCAGACTCCCTGCTGAGCAGGGAGCCCAATGCGGGGCTCGATCCCAGGACCCTGGGATCATCACCTGAGGTGAAGGCAGACTCTTAACCACTCACTGGGCCACCCAGGTGCCCTTCAAATCACATTTTAATTTTAAATATTATAAATGGAACCCATTAAAACACAAACCTTTTATAAAGCAGAAGAAAAAATTTTTTTCATATGAACAATTACGTTCCAACTTACTTATTTTTAAAAATTTTTTATGGAGTATGCGGAATCCAAACTCCACCTATAAAGCGTTTCAAGATCTGCCAGGGTGAGGGGATTTCTTCAGTTCCCTTCTGTTACAGCCCCCTGAGGAGTTTATGCTGCATATTTTCTACCCCAGTCAAGTAGGCCCACAGGCTGGGTGGGAGGCAGGGGGTGGGAGAGGATCTTTTTTCCAAATAAGACTGACCTGCTTTTTGAGGCATTAGCTATTTCTGAAAACCCCACCATTATTAGTATGAGGAAGTCCAAAGATCTGAAACTGAAGTCTTTTCTCCCCGGGAAGGCCCCCGGGGCCTGAGGAGATATGTCCTGCATCATGGAGGTTCTCCTCCCTACTGCATGGGGCAAATCCTTCCCATAGTAGCCCCTCTGCTGAACTTCATCATCCTCATTACTTACACATCACCCAGTGGGTCCTGTCCAGCCGCTTCCATTGTGGGTTTCCTAAAATGTTAACACACACACATTTATTATGGAAACATAGCCCCTAATATCCAACATGGTAACATTGCCCCACACTGGCCCAGGAAGGAGCAGGCAAAAGTTTGACCAGGCAAGACAGAACCGAGCAGACACCCATGCCTCCTAGACCCTCCTGCTTTCCAGGATCAGCTGCAATGTTTTACTGAATTCCAGTAATCCAGATTGTGTTTTAACTTGAAATGGCCTGAGCGAATCCCACTGGAGTACAGAAATCTTCTCATTTTCACACTTTTTCACATTTGGCTACCTTTCCCTTTCCTGGCCTGCACTTGTCTGGTCACAGGTAAAGCACTAAGGGCACTCGAGCTTAGGTCTACTGGCAGATGCACTGAGAGTTTAGTTCTAACCCAGATCTCCAGGGAAACTTAGGAAAAAATAATAGAGCGGAGCCAGAGGGTGCCGTAGTAGAGCTGGCTCCCTGATTTCTAGGTCTATTGCCATCTGAGTTCTAACAAGCTCTAGATGTCACAGGCTGAGTCGATTCTGAAATAGCAACCAAAACAGCACGGTGGACAGCAGGACACAGCGACCAGCAGGAAGAAACAAATGTTGGGCTCCCAGGGATGGTGTCTCCTAACCACTGCCCCAAAACTAAAGTTCAGGACGGAAACCAGTCCAAGAAAAGCAGAGTTCCAACCCCCTCCTCTCATGTGCCACCTTCTCTTCTTTTCTCTTTCCTCTGAAGCTTTTTGGCTTTAATTCTCTTTTTCATTCCTTCTCGCACCTCCCTCCCTTTTCATCACTCCCCTGCATTTGTCCTACTCTCTTTACACACGAGGCATCCCAGCGTTTGATGATGCCCTCTGAACTCACCGTCTCTTCCCAACTGAGGTTTCCAACCGATTGTGAGCTTTCAGAAAAGGTATCTCCTTGCTGATTGAGTTCTCCACATATCACCAGATCCGTCCTCTCCAGCAGGGTGGGGCAGCATGTCATAGTGGGTGGGGGTGGGGGCGGCAACAACTCCCCGTCACCCCGGTAGGCAGCGTGGGAGCAGAGTTCAGAACTTCAGGGCAGGGGCGCCTGGGTGGCTCAGTCGTTGGGCGTCTGCCTTTGGCTCAGGGCGTGATCCCGGTGTTAAGGGATCGAGCCCCACATCAGGCTCCTCCGCTGGGAGGCTGCTTCTTCCTCTCCCACTCCCCCTGCTTGTGTTCACCTCTCGCTGGCTGTCTGTCTCTGTCAAATAAATAAATAAAATCTTTAAAAAGAAAAAAAAAAAAAGAACTTGAGGGCAGTTTGAATCTCTTCCTACACAACAGTGAGATCTGTGGAACACATTTCTGGAGACAGGGCAAATCCCTTCTGAGATGGCGGTCAGCTCTACAGAACACGTTTCTTCACGTTGCCAAGCCCCTAGGCCTAGTGACAGTTGAGATCACTCTCATTTCTCTTCCTTCTTCGACTCCTTGTGATATGTGTGCAGGCTGCTGCACCCAAATCCAAACTCTGCATTTCTCTTGAAGGCATCTGAGAGCTCTGGGGTATGGGGTAGCAAGGGCGGAGAGCAGGCCCGGAGGAATCAGAGACGTCTTATCTAGGGGCCAAGCAAGCCCTCCTTCTCACCAAGTTGGACTCTCGGGGCTACAGAACAAACTCCTTTATGTTCCCTGAGCTGGCACGGCCAAGACATCGGGAAGGAAAGGTCTGCTGTTTCAAAGATGGAGGGTATGGAGGTGGAAGGAGGAGCGTTAGGTCCCAAAACCTGATTCCACTGCCTCCTCCTTCAGAATTCCTCCTCATTTTCTGGGGTCTTAAGTTACTGGAGCACTGGATGGGACTTGACACACAGTGTCACCCTGCTAGGCAGTTCGGGATCCTCTGACTGAGGTGAGGCAGTATGCAGAACTGGAGAGAGATCAGTGAAGGT
Source organism: Ursus maritimus (assembly GCF_017311325.1). Classification (NCBI taxonomy): domain Eukaryota; kingdom Metazoa; phylum Chordata; class Mammalia; order Carnivora; family Ursidae; genus Ursus; species Ursus maritimus. The sequence goes on along the minus strand of NW_024426119.1, from coordinate 1,293,121 downwards.
GTGTACTTGGCTTTCAGATCCACCCACTGCTGTCCCTTGCATTCATTTCACTCCTCCATGACGTCAGTGTAACCTTTTCCGGCAGAATTGTGCTAATCTCAAATCCCTGGAAAGGCCTTACAGAACATATCCCTGTCTCTCCAAGAAGTTATCTCTCCCACACAATAATATCTGTCATAATCGTATCCATCCTTCTCAGCTCAATTCAAATGCTGCTGCTTCTATACCTTCCCAGATAGCAGGCCTCCAATCCCAGCAGAATGAATCCCTCCAACCTCTATTCTCCTCTTTTGGTGTTTTATATTGTTTTTAGGAAATGTGCACACACTGGTCTTTATTCCACAATTAGGCTAAAAACCCCTTGAGAGAGTGTGCTTTAATCAAAGCCATTTTGATTTCCCTCCCCAGTTGAGCTCCAGGAGAGCCATTTACTTGGAATTCAATGGGAATGTTGCCCCCTGAAGTTGTTCAAGAAGGGGGTGGCTTCGAAAATGGAGAGTGGAAATAAGCTGGCTAGGGGCAGAGAGCACCTGAGTGTCATTCCATCCTGGCATTTCAGAGTTGTGTTACCTTGAGCAAGTTACTTGATCTCTCTGAGCTCTAGTCTTCTGACCTCTGAGATGGGCATTATTCCTACTTCACAAATTTGTGGTGGAGATGAAATGAAATAATATACGTGAAGCTCTTAACACAGTGTGTGGCACTTAATTCTCTTAATTAAGTGGAAGCGCTTCATTCTCATCCATTCTCCAGCACAACACATTCTCCACTTTTCTGTCTTATATTACCTTTTCACATGGCGTTAAGGTGAATGTTTTTTGAAGAAATGAATGAATAAATTACTCCTTCCACTCCCTTTATCTAGAACAGGTGTTATCTTCCCTTTGCTTCTTACACCTGAGAGGCTCTCACCTGTATTCCCCGATTCGTACACTGTCATTAGCAGCACCGCGCACCATAACAGAATTCTCAACAGAGGGCCCCGACCCCCCTGAGGCTGGACTTCGGTCATCAGGGAGGCAATCTGAAAGCTGCTGCCAAATGCCCCAGAGCAGTAGTTGCCTCTGCTTGAGAATCACCGATGAAGAACATATTTTCTACACCAAACTGCCTGTTTTCCATAAAGACACTGCACAAATTCACCCTCTCCATGAACTCTTCCAATATGAACACTTCTTAGCTTATTGCCCCAAGCAGACAATGTGTACTTTGGAAATGACCATGTTTTCCTTTTTGCTTTGACACTAAGAAGCAAAAACACCACATTTGAAGCCCCAAGTTTTCATGACTGTACTAGACACTGCGACCTGTGTATCTTTCCCTTAGCCCTATTCTCCTATTCATTTTTCATGTCATTCTGATTTTTTATTTATTTTCCACTATTTTGTATTACGTAGATAGGTAGTTCCAGTAGATGTAAACATGGACATAGTTAGAGTTATAAATAACAGCAAACAGATGAAGATTGGGGAAGGCTAGTGTGTTTGGGTGTCATGAGTAAGAACATTGGCTATGGAATCAGACACACTGACTTTGAATACCGGCTCCACCACTCCGCAGACGTGAGGTCCTGGACAAGTTATTTAACCCCTTGGACTTCAGGTTTCTAATTAGAAAAGCGTATTTGGATTGTTCTATGGCATATAAGATACTTTGAAAGTGTGGGTCCCATAGATATAAACTTTTTTTCCTCCCCGACCCCTAAACACAAACTTTTAAGACTAGGGACCATGTGTTCTTTTTCCTTGGTTTATCTCCATATGGTATATAATCTGTGGATGTGAAGCACTCACCGTGAATATGTACCGAAATACTTTCTTTTCTGATATAGTTCCATTCATGTCATCCTAGCAGACAGGAAGAATGATATCATGTGTATATCAAGATGCCAAAGACTTTTTGACACCTCTGTTTTTAAAAATCAGTCTAAAAACAATAGCTAGTTGGATTTCCTAGGGCCCTCCCAACACCTAGCACTTATACTTGAAGTGACTCACTGGGGAGCTCTAAGCTTCGGTAGTTTAGGAAAACAAAGATTTGATGGCTCCTATTTACTGTTTTGAGTTCTGGTTTTTATTCTCAACAACTTAGTTTTATTGAGAACAGCTCCTGTTTTGTTCTAGTACCTGAGGCTATAGGGGATGCCTGTGCAAATTTGCATGGCTGCAGAATTCAGTTTTAACCTTTGAGAAATCACGCAAGTCAGAAGGGTTTGTGTCATTACGCTATTTTAGTTCTCTACAAATATCACATCATGGCAAGACAGATTGTTGCAGTGTCAGAAATTAACTCTGTTTTCTGATTAAGGGGAATTACTTTTCAGCCAGTGGATTTTATACCTGGAAGAAGATAAAAAAATTTGATTTAATATGTGTTTTGAAGACCTTATATTCCTTGCTTTCCATACAAATATTTTAAAAATTTAATCTTTTGAGATTTAGAAGAGATGCACTTATATTGCGTTTTGTATAACTTTTCATAACATGAAGACTAAGTTGTCAATCAAAACCAATAGAATAAAGTAAAAATTTCCCATAAGAGGGAGTTGTTTAGAAGGTAACAGTGAAAATGTACAGTTGGTCATCGAAGTTTATAATACCAGGATGGAAATATAATGAATGGCATCATCACCAAAAAAGAAAAAATATCCCTTCCAACCCATCATGATAAAAAACTTTTCTCAAGATATCCTAAATATCTGGGAGGAATCTACCTGCTAAGAATTCCTGGATTATTTTTAGGAACTTAGGTCATTTAAGATAAAAATAATGACAACAGTAGATTCTTGAAAACTCTAAAATCTGGTTTCTACCCTGTAATACAGCCTATAATAGAGTGTGTTGAAAATCCTGCCTTTCCTGTTAGGTGGATTCATTGAAAACATGAAAAATTCAGTTAGACAGTTTTTGGTATGGCTTAATATTTTATGTGCAGCAATGAGACTTTTTTTCCCCCTAAAACTATTTTATTTTACTTTTTTAAAAATAATTTTTATTTTGTTATATTAGTCACCATACAGTACATCCCCAGTTTTTGATGCAATGTTCCATGAGCACCAAGACCTTTTTAACAACAAAATAATTTCTGTATAAACAATAATCTTCTATGCTGTCAGTGGGATGTAAATTGGTACAATAACCATGGAAAACAATTTAGAGCAAACATCCACTTTGGCCAAACCAGTTTTTGGAAAACTGTAAATGGCAAAACAGAACATGCACCTATCCTACCAGCCAGCAATCTCACTATACAACATACTCAAAATATATATACACACACACACATATACCCCAGGAGAGAATGCACACTAATTTTTACACAGCACTGTTAATAATAGCAAAACATGGGAAGTAACCCAAATCTATCTGTCCATCAACAGTAGAGTGGAGAAATAAGTTGGGGTATACGGCAGAAGAAATAATTTACTATTATACTCAATAACATGGTTAGATCACCTAAACATAATATTGACCAAAAGAAGGCAGAATGTATGCATGCTAAGTCGAGATACACAAAGTTCAAGGGAGATTAAACTGAACAGTATGGTTTGGAGTACATCTGTAGGGAATCAGCCTGTTATGAGAAGCAAGGAAATAATTTTCACAAAGTTCCCAACAGTGGTTAATATTCTGGAAGAGAGGGGATGAGATCAGGATAGGGTATAGGAAGCTTTTGGAGTAGATTTTGCATTCTGGCCTGGGGACGTGAGTGTTGACTGATCACTCCTCCTTAAACACTACGCGTGTGTTTTTACACCATGCTTCTGCTCTACTTCCCATTCGAGCATACAGAGAACGGCAGCTGGGTTGGGTTCTTGAGGTCTGAGGTCCCTATACCTCCAGAGGACGTACAGGACATAGAGTCCCCAGTTAACAGATGAAAGAAAGAGGAACAGCCCTTCCACAAAAGGCAATCCCCAAATAGACATTTTCTCTTAGACCGAATCTAGTGCAGGCCTGTTGAAACAATCACTCTGGATTTGCCACAGTGGGAAAGTAATGGCAAGCACGGCTTTCAGCAGAAGTAGCAAGGAGCCCATTTCCAGTGAGGACGACTTGGTTCGGAGGCTTAGAATTTGCAAACTGCCAGTGTCTACTCATATTGGCCATAGACATGTTAGGTTTGACCCACAGGTGTTTATAATTTTTTAGTTAGTTGCCAGTAACTTTAAAACAGATTTTGTGTGAAAATCTTGAACTTCAGTTCTTCTTGAAAGATCAAATATGATAGCATTGGATCCACATTTAGAATATTCACTCCCAGTTCAGCACTGTCCCCATTAGTCCCTATGGGCTTAGGTTCAGGCTGCTCATTAAATTCATCCAGCTCTGAAGGCGTGTGCAACAACTGACTTGTGAATTCTGTGAGTGGTATGAAAATACGGTCCTTTTGATTCTAGTTTTCCAGATCTAAGACTGGGGATAGCAGAGGCCAAGGTAATGCCGGTGGAGGTGGGCACTAAGTCACGTGGTCCCAGAAGCAGCCGTGAAGGCCCTTGCGGGCAGCTGCAGGGATCTAGCAGAGAGCGGCTGGGGTCAATAGGCGTGGCTGCCCCACAGGCCTCACAGCAGCCGGGACCAGGAGAATGTCAGTAGGGTAAGGACCAATGGTGAACACTTCTTCTGCTTTTTTCTGGATGACAGACGCTCAAGATCCTGGATAACATAAAGAGGGCGGATGGCAAGGAAAGCCACAGAAGTGAACTGATACTGAGCAGCTCATTGCTCTTGAAGACGTGAGCTCAGAAACAGATTTAACTTGATAAAGAAAAGGAAATATGATCTTTTATGGGGCGCCTGGGTGACTCAGTCGTTAAGCGTCTGCCTTGGGGTCAGGTCACGATCCTAGGGTCCTGGGATCGAGCCCTCATGGGGCTCCCTGCTCAGCGGGAAGCCTGCTTCTCCCTCTTCCACTCTCCATGCTGGTGTTCCCTCTTTCGCTGTGTCTCTCTCTGTCAAATAAATAATTAAAATCTTAAAAAAAAAAAGGAAAGGAAATATGATCTTTTTTGCGTTTTGATTACAGTGAAAACATTCATTCCTGCCTTTTATATGGTGTCTTAAAACCACCAATTTTGGTGGGAGTGAAAAAAATTAACATATAAAGACGTACAGCCTCTTTCTCTCCTCCCATTCAAAACCGTGACTCTTTGAGTTTGCTAATTCTTTTCCTTGCTCTTCCTCACCTTCCATTTCTTTTCCCATTAACAGCCCCTGTTCTGGCACGGGCCAGAGCAGAATCAGAAATGGACGGGCAAACAGCTCAAAGGACCGGGTGGTGCGGGGGCGGGGTTGTTGGAGAAACCAAACTTAGCTTCTTAACAAACAGATGGGACTGGGAGAGGGGAGAAGAAAAGGGGTGGGGTGGGGGGAGCAGAGGGAAGGAGGCCAGGCCGGGAGGCAGCAGAACAGGAGAACAGGTGAGTCAGTTCAGCCGGGAAGGGAGCCAGAGGTGAGAAAGAACATTGTAGAGGACAGAAAGGCAGAAAGGTAGCGAGCGGCAGGGGTTGCTTGTCAAGAAATAAGTAGGATGCCCATCATATTCAAATTTTTTAATATTTACGACAAGATGAGATTGGAATTGCTATTGGGTAGATGAAGGGGTACTGTTTGAAATCTTCTCTGGGGCCTGGGTGGCTCAGATGGTTAAGTGTCTGCCTTTGGCTCAGGTCATGATCCCGGGTCCTGGAATGGAGCCCCATGTCTAGCTTCTAGCTCAGCGGGGAGTCTGCTTCTCCCTCTGCCTCTGCCTCTCCCCTTGACTGTGCTCTCTCTGTCTCTCTCTCTCTCAGATGGATAAATAAAATCTTAAAAAAAAAAAAATCTTCTCTGAACTTGATGCTGGTACTGAGAGGAAGAGGACAAGGAGAATGTAGGACTCAGGGTCACCCCATAGTGGGGACTCTAGAGTGAAAGGGGGACTTCAGTCAGGAAGGAGAGGCTTGTCCAGCTTTAGACCTGGGCAGATGAAGGAATGGATTGCAATGGAACCGACAAGACTTGGGCAAAGGCCTGAATCCAAAAGGGGTCAGCAAGGATGCTCATTTCTATACTGCGGCAGGGGTAGGAGGCTCTCCTGGTTGGGAAGACAGTCAGATGAAGGCAGGGAAACCATGCACTTGGTTGCTGCTGGGATCACTAAAAGGTCCTCACTATTTTAGGGAGGATGTTTGGTTAAACATTTTCCACTTATTTTCCTAAACTGACCATGCCTCACTGCTGATGGGTGGGGGATTTATTTATTTGGGATAAAAACAAGTGTTGATTTTTATGATTGCCGTAATGTCGATCAAGCCAATCTAAGTATTGGAATTCAAATATATTCAAATTAAACTCATTTAAATCAACACATATTTGCATAATGCCTATTGTTTCTATAGTATTTGAATTTTGCCAATGTGCCAACGGTGTTCTCTATAGCATTTTTCCTAGATCCAGGATCCCATCCAGGATCACACACCGCATTTAATTGTCATAGGCCTCTTTTAAATGAAACAGTTCTGCCTTTTTTTTGTCTTTCATGACATCAACATTCTTAAAAGTATAAGCCAGTTGTTGCATATAATATTCCTCATAGTACATAATATATACTCTCTATATAATCTTCTTAAGGCTGAGAAAGATACAGAGAGAGAATCTTAGTGCTCAAGGGACCTGTGAAATTATTCCCGAAATGCTTAATTATAAAGATAAGTAAACTTGGGGCACCTGGGTGGCTCAGTAATTAAGCGTCTGCCTTCGGCTCAGGGCGTGATCCCAGAGTCCTGGGATCGAGTCCCACATCAGGCTTCTCCGCTGGGAGCCTGCTTCTTCCTCTCCCACTCCCCCTGCTGTGTTCCCTCTCTTACTGGCTGTCTCTCCCTCTGTCAAATAAATAAAAATATTTAAAAAAAATATATAAGTAAACTAGTCTATAAGCTAATTTAAAATTAATTTTAAAAGAGTACTTCAGAAATTACACTTTTATTAGGCAGTTGGTACATACAGAATGGTTTGGTGGGGGCTGAAGTATATTCAAAAGGTTCCATGAAAAAATCAGGAGCCTGAAGGCTGGTAAACTTGGATACAGGGAACACAGGATGTCAAGGTGCCTCTCAGTGGCAAATTACATTTTCCAAAAATGACCATAATAATAACTCTTTCTAGGATGGGGCTACCCCTTTATCAAGTGAGGAGTCCAAGTCTCTGCTTCCTTGAATTTGGCTGAACTTGTGACTCCTTCCATAAGTAGAATGCAGTGAAAGTAACACTGAGTGGCTTCCCAGGCTAGGTTAGAAAAGGCCACAGTTTCTGCCTCATTCCCTAAAATTCAACCACCATGCTTTGAGGAAGTCCAAGCAGCCCATGGAAAGGAATCAAAACATCTGGCCCCTATGCCTGGCTGAGCTTATGGGCAACAGCCACTACCAACTTTCCAGCTATGTGAGCAAGAAATTTTGAAGTCAGTCCTCTGGCCCCCAGTGGAACAGCCCCAATTAACACTATAGAAAACAGAATAACTGCTCCCACTGGGCCCTGCCCAAGTTGTGGATTTGTTGAAAAAAATGTATGTATTGTAACTGTTTGAAGCATCTAAGTTTGGGATGTAGTTTGTGGTTACATAGCTATTGATAATCAAAATACTGTCAGTTGTCACATGAGAAAGAAGCAAGAAACCAGGAGTGAGGGGCTCAGAATCCCTTTAGATACAAAACAAAAACAGTGTTCCAGTTCATGGACCCTACAACTGAAAGGACCCAATCCCGAAGAAGTTAAATGGAGGTCTCTTTACATGTGCTGGGTGGATCTCCTAAGCAAGAAAGAGCTGTCACACCTGAAAGGTTCCTGCTTTAAAAAGTTCATTGCAGGCTCCAAGCATGGCTCCAAAAAGTTCTGCTGGATCATCCCTTCAACATCCTGTACTCCATCCTAGCCCTTCTCAGTAAACACCATATCCCATCTTTGTCCTGCTTCTCTGCTTTACAGTAACAGCCTCCAGGCCCCTCCCTGCCTCACCCTGAGGGCTTAACTCCAGGTCACTGAAAGGAGGACCTTTGAAAAGTGAAATGCACTGCAAGAACTTCAACAGTATAGACCCAAAGTCAACAAAGACAGTCATAGCCATTGTGCTTAAGATCAACCCAACTCCACAAGAGTCACTGCACCAAGAAACCAGATCCTGAGTCTGTATCAGGAAAGTAAGAGCTACTATATGATAAAGACTTCCCAAAGGCGGGTTAGGATTTTCTCCCATAGGTCAATAGTGGTCCCTTGACAGTCATAGAAAGAGCCTTCAATCTTTTCTAAAATGTGTTAGCAACTCTTTTTCCTTTTCTCAAGTACAGTCTTCCTGGAAGACTTAATTGCAATTGATAAGCTGTAATTAGGGTCTTATGGTTTCCCTAGAGTTTAGGGCCAACAGCTACAGAATCTTATTAGAAAATTTAATTAATGTATCTCCATTACATTTGCATTTACTAGGGGGAAGACCAGAACAGTGATGAAAGGATTTTTACAGAAATTTTAAAAGTTAGGTAAATTACCATTTTTAAAGCCTCATTACAATAGAAAAACACTCTTTTAACGAAATCTTGTTCAGTTGAATGAGTAAAAATGCTTCTACACATTTTTTCTAAAATTGCCTTTCCTTTTCCTAGGTTTAAAACAAATTAAGACCCAAAGATTCCAGCATCCGGTGAAATCAGTTTATCTTAGATTGGGAAAGATATAATCTTGATTATAAAGGGCAAATGGAACAAAGATTACCATGGCCAAGAGATAACATTAATGTCTGATTACTCAAAGGAGGAAAAATATCTCATACAATTTTGTCCATTATATTATAATAGACATTACTGTACTAAAATATATCCCCATCAATCTACCAAAATGACTAAAATGCCACAAATAAAGATTCATTAATTTTCAGTAAGCTTTTTTTGCATTTAGAATCAATCTGTTAAAATATTATTATTTGTAGAGAGAGTACTATATCACTTACGATCAGTTATTAAAGTTTTATCTTAGACTTTTTGAAATAAAGAACTGTTGCCTTGGAAAGCTATTTCCCGGGTGAAGGATGATGGCAGGACAGATACATTTTGATGTGAAAAGGAGTTTAATAGTTTTTCAGGAAAGCTCGTCTTTATGGGAGGAAATAGATGCATAAAGTTGAAGTGCAGTCTTCCATTATTTTCCAGGGTTGACCTTTATCTTTGGTAATAGAAGCAGGGTACACTAGATTATGATTTCTTAAGAATTACTGAGTTTAACATAATGAAAATTCATCCCCTCCATGTCTTCCCTCTCTATCTGAAAGTCCTATTATACGTCTTTGTCTGGCAAACATCTAGTCTTATCTCAAGGTTTAGCTCCTCTGTGAAACTTTCCGTGACCCTCCCACCGCTAGAGCCATCAATTACCCCATCTCTAATCTTATCGCATTCTGTATATACTTCCTTATAAATGTATAACCCCTGCTAGTACATGAGCTCCTAAAATTTTGACAGTGCCTAAACAGGAGGGTGTGTAAAGGTTAAGAGGTGAAAGAATTGTCACAACTGTAATTTCTGTGCAATTGGAGAATTCTTTACCAATTCAAATGCAACCCATATGTTATTTTTCCCACAGAGGCTTCAGGAACATTCAGAATAGAGACAGACAGAAAGCATCAGCAATATGCAAATTGAGAAACTATTCCTAGTTAATGAGTATATATTGGCAAGCATTTTGCTAAACTTACTTAACAAAGCAAATCTAAGAAATAAATTGATGGGGACCCTGTTACATAACATCTGACCTAGACATTTGCAAATCAAAGGACAGAATCTCGGAAGTTGGCAACAAGTACTTTGATACAAGGAAGTAGCCGGTTAAGGCCAGACTAGCATGGGGGTAAGAATAGCTCTCACTAGAATTTGAGTGAGGAAAAAAAGACTCCAGAGCAAAAGAGAAAAAACTTACTAATTTGTAGTAAGGATAGATTGAAAATTAATTCCCAAACACCATGATACAGCATTTTAACATTATCTGTCTCTTTATTGATCAACTATTAAGCCATACTTAACCAAATGGTAAACTATTTTCTTGTTCATCAGTGTGAGTCCAGGCAGTCTCAATACTTATTTTTACAACATTAATTTTACAGAAAGTACAAATGAGGATGCCTGGGTGGCTCAGTCAGTAAGCATCTGACTCTTGATTTTGGCTCAGGTCATGATCTCAGGGTCGTGAGATAGAGCCCCTAGTTGGGCTCTGTGCTGGCTGTGGAGCCTGCTTAAGATTCTCTCTCTTCCTTTCTCTCTACCCCTCCTCCCATTCTCTCTCTCTAAAAAAAAAAAAAAAATCTCTCAAGTATTATCATAGATAGCTATCTGAGTCAATTCAGCCTATTTAAAAGTGCGCAAGTTACCAATACTCTGGTACTCAGGTGGGTCCACCAGGTAAACATTTTTTCTTATGACGAGGTTTTGGTGTAGGTTCAGAGCCGACGACCAAGAAAGAATTCTTGAGACATCTTTGGTGCAAAGTGGTGGTTTATTAAAGCACGGGGACAGGACCCGTGGGCAGAAAGAGCTGCACCGGGGTCAGGAGGAGCGGCCCATATATACCCTCAGGTTGGGAGGGGGTTAGGGATAGCGTAAGTCTCTAAGGAATTTTGGAAGCAAGGTTTCCAGGACCTTGAGGGGGCTCGCTATTGCTGGGAAAAGGTCATTTATGACTGTCCAGTAAAACTTGAGTCATGAGACCCTACAGATGTGTATCGGTGGGTCATATGCTGGGGGGGTTAGAGATAAAAGAAGTTTCCAAAGGAATTTTTATACGTTAATGTAGACTTACAGAATCCTGGTGGGGGCGTAGGGGGTCAGGCTACGACTGCCTTTTGCCCTTTGAAAGTATTAACATCAAGGCAGTTGAGTCCCTAGAGGAATGTCACGCTGCGTGTTTCAAGGACTTGTCAATAGGCTGTAGGTAGTAAGGAAATTTCATAATTTTTCTTCTGCCTTTGTTTCCCAAATCACTTACAGAATTTTTTCTTAACAAGGCATATGTCTGAGTGTATTCTATACCTTCCAGGCATGCATTCTCCCTAATTTCATATTCTCAGTTACTAGTATAGTGACTGACATGCCGTAGGCATTCAGTAAATATTTGGTGTATGAATAAGTGGAAAAGGGTGGCCATAGCTCTTTCAGTTAAATCCCAAAGGCAAAATATTTGAATTTTTTAATGGTGAGTATAAAATCTATATTGCTGTTGATGATAAATGTCGTAAGTAAAACTATTGGTACAAAAATGGCTTCTACTAAATGAAAGTGGAGGTTCTTTTTGGGTTTTTTTGCCTATTATTTTGCTTATGTCTTCCCATCAGTATGTGAACCAAAGTCAAATAGGAGTGCTGTTTTCTTCCTTCCTTCCTTCCTTCCTTTCTTTCTTTCTTTCTTTCTTTCTTTCTTTCTTTCTTTCTTTCTTTCTTTCTTTCTTTCTTTCTTTCTAGTGACTGGGGTTTCTATACATTTTTTTTAATGTTCTTTAAGACAGATGGATCTAAATGGTGTCGGCTAAATTCTGAAATACTATTTCCTACTTCAATTTAGCTTGAAAGCCAGAAAATAGATGGTAATGAAGAGCAAGGACATGGATTGTCAGTTTCATGCAAAAGAGCCTTCTTCCCCAGAGATACATCAGGTCAAGTAGGCGCACCTTACTTATAAAAATTATAATTCTGTACATCTAGACCAAAGTGAGCCATAAAACACCTTTTTCAAACCACATTCAGGTTGATTTGGGTTGAAGTCTTGAAACTAGAATCTGAATGGGGGATTCTTAGTGTCAGTTTATAGTTAGACTGCTTTAAACTGTAAAGTACTATCTTTCCTTCTGTGTCCTTCCCAAAACAGAAAAGTAGATGTTTCCTTTTCTGAAAAAGACATATGCCAAAGTCATAATTACTACTTGAAATGGCGAAGATGGTAGAAAAATTATTTTAATTAACGCTTGGCAGATATGTGTGGTTACACGTATTTTTGATTAAGGTATTTGGAACTAGACCGAATATCCAGTTAGGAGTTGTCACCACTTGTATTGACCCATCAAGGTAAAATTGCAGCTCTGGGATGAAGGAAAAGTAATGAATAGGGACAGAAAAGAAAATACTTTTATTAATTGGTAAATTGAGTTGTACACAGAAACCTCTCCTCAAATTAGAATCAGAGAAGCAGTTCATGCAAACATGATCACCTTAAAGGACTAAACTGCTGAATATCCCCGTTCTCTTCACCTTGATTAAAATAGCCTCTTTCAGGGCGCCTGGGTGGCTCAGTTAAGTGTCTGCCCTTGGCTTAGGTTATGATTCCGGGGTCCTGGATCGAGCCCTGCATCGGGCTCACTGCTCAGTGGGGAGTCTGCTTCTCCTTCTCACTCTGCCTGCCGGCCCCCTTGCTTGTGCTCTCTTGCTCTCTCTGTCAAATAAATAAATAACATCTTAAAAGTAAATAAATAAAATAGCCTCTTTCATTTTTTAAAAAAAAGTCCCAGTCTCTACGACCATATTTGTCATTCTCATGCAATGCTTTTGGGCGGTGATGCCAGTTCATCAAACATTCCTTGAGCTAGTACCAGAAGTGTGCTAGCTTGCGGGAAGACTAACTGGATTCAATCCCAGAGGCAGGAGGGCCCAGAATTGGCCTGTCGGATGTAGCTGGAACTCCTCGCTGCTGCCATTCCATCTGACCAGCAGAGACAGCGCTGCGTTAGATTTTAATTGTACCACTGTTAATTTAGACTCTTTTCGTTACATGGAATGAAGCCTCCGATATGGGGTTAGGAAGACTAAGGCGAATCATAAGGGTACACAAAAATCAACCCTTGAAGGTCTTTGGAATCTGAGGTGAGTCTCTCAGCCACATGCTCCTTGCTTGCGTGTCAGCTAGTGAGGCCTGCCTCTCAGGAGGTCTGGCTTTACTGGCCATAGCTGTTTTTCGGACTGTGACCTTATTTGTAAATGAGGAGACCGGTCCTACTGCACAGAGCCGGTGTGAGGATTAATGAAGGAATGAAGCACGTAGAGCAGGGTTGCACGGCTTCCCTCCGTCCATGCTTCCTCTCTCCCCGGTGTGCTTCCCTTTTTTTTTTTTTTTTATAATAATATTTTTTTATTATGTTATGTTAGTCACCATACAGTACATCCCTGGTTTTTGATGTAAAGTTCCATGATTCATTAGTTGCATATAACACCCAGTGCACCATGCAATACGTGCCCTCCTTACTACCCATCACCGGCCTATCCCATTCCCCCACCCCCCTCCCCTCTGAAGCCCTCAGTTTGTTTCCCAGAGTCCATAATCTCTCACGCTTCATTCCCCCTTCTGATTACCCCCCTTTCTTTATCCCTTTCTTCCCCTACCGATCTTCCTACTTCTTATGTTCCATAAATGAGTGAAACCATATGATAATTGTCTTTCTCTGCTTGACTTATTTCACTTAGCATTATCTCCTCCAGTGCCGTCCATGTTGCTGCAAATGTTGAGAAATCGTTCTTTTTGATAGCTGAGTAATATTCCATTGTATATGTGGACCACAGCTTCTTAATCCAGTCATCTGTTGAAGGGCATCTCGGCTCCTTTCTGTACACCCTCCACGTTTCTTGCCGTTGTCACTCTCAGCCGAGGACTTGCTGTGAACCCAAAAGCAGTCAGGAGAGAATATCTGTACAGGCCTGCCACCACCTCAACTCAGTAACCAGCATCGGTGCCTCCCCTCCTGGTGCCACGGACGTCTGTCTGTGCCCTCCCCTTGCTTCTACACGAGGACACTGCATCGGGTTGTTCCTCTTCCTTTCCTGGGTCATCATTTCTCTAGTGCCGTCATGCCCGTCTGCATACATACTGTAATTACTCCGACCGTGAAGGGATAAAAAGGCCTTCTCTTGACTCCACATCCATCTCTGGCTACTACCCCACTCATCTCTTTCCCTTTTGAGCAAAACTTGCAAAAATAATGCTCTATTGTGTTTTCAGTTCCTCTTCTCCCTTTCTATCTTTTTTTTCTTTTTGTTAAGATTTCATTTATTTGACAGAGAAAGAGAGAGCGAGCACAAGCAAGGGGAGCAGCAGGCAGAGGGAGAAGGAGAAAAAGTCTCCCCGCCAAGCAGGACCTTGGGATCATACCCTGAGCTGAAAGCAGACACTTAACCACAGAGCACCCAGGCAAACCTCTCCCTTATTTTGGAACCATTCCCATCAAGCTTCCATCCCCCGTGCTCTCCACCAAAGCTGCTGTCCACAATTTTCCCAGTGCCAAACCCTCTCCCGTGGCCTAGCTGCAGCATCTGGCACAGTTGACCCCCCCCTTCACCTTGGCACCCCACTCCTGAGTTTGCTGTGCCTCGATGGGTTCTCATGCTCAGTTTGAAATGCAGGCTTTCCTTCATCTCCCAGATTTCTAAGTAGGGAAGTGACCTGGGGGTGGAGTTTGGTCCTTTTTCCTGCTCTCCCTCCTTTCTCCCTGGGTGAGCTCCTTCCATCTCACACACTGGCCCTTGTCACATGCATGCCAATAGGACTGTTCTCTCCACTTCCATAGCCAGTAGCACCCCAGACTGAATAAATCCAAACTGAACACCCAGTCTTCCTCCATTACCTGCTTCTCCCACAGTCTTCCTGGTGGAAAGGACGATTTTATCCTTCTGCTTGCTCTATCAGCCTTATCCCATTGAACCCCACCTCCAATCTGTCAGCAAATGCTGACAACTCTGCTTTTTAAATGCAGCCCAAACTTGCCAACTGCTTTTCACAATTTCCATTACTACTGCCTGGGTCTGAGTCGCCGTTGTCTCTAACCTAGAGTCTGGCATTAGGTTCCCATCTGTTCAGGGCCCCGCAGTGGTCTGAGCCAGAGGTGTCTTGTTGAAAGGAAATGACAGTATGTCACTCTTTGACTTCCCATACCCAGAGACTTCCCATTTTATCATAGAGTGAAAACTAAAGTCATTACAGTGGCCTGTAAAAAAGGGCCCAACACAAACTGGCCCTTCCCTCTGCCCATTACCCTCCAACCTCATCTCCAGCCCTCCTCCTCCTTCCACACACCAATCCAGCCATTGCGTCTGCTCAGGGCCTTGGCATTTGCTATTTCCTCTGCCCAGAATCTCCCTCCACCCAGATATCTACAGGGCTCACTCCTTGACTTTCCTGTGGTGCTTATTCAAATGTCACCTTCAGCCAAGAGGCCTTCCTGGCCATTGTATTTAAAATCCGACTCTCCCCCAGCCTGGCACCCTTTCCTACCTTCTTGTTCTCCATAGAATGGATCACCACTTATATACTATTATTTTACTTGTTTAAAAAAAGCTTGTTTGCCTCCACATGAGAATGGAAGTTTCATAAGAGCAGGTATTTTGTTTGTTTGCCTCTATGTCTCCAGTGTGTAGAAAAGTGCTTGGAACAAAGTGGGCCCTCAAATATTCAACCAGTGATTGGTATCGGTAAATGTTCCATAAACATCAGCAGTAATTATCACCTTGCTCTCAACTGACCAGTTCTGCTTCCCTGAGCAGGGGGCAGCTCCGGACGAGGTTTCCTTTATCCGAGAGCATGGGCTAAGCAGACGAGTGTTTACTACTGCAGGCCCGCGGCGCGCATCAGGCTGCTCAAACTGCTGCTGTCCGATTCCGCGCATCCACACTCCCTCCGAGAGGGCGCTGAACCGTGTGCTCTGCTTTCCTCTCAGCCCTGTCCCCCCAGTTCCTCGCCCAGAGCTGGGACCTACCCCTGGTCGAGGATGAGGGGACGAGGGCTGCTGTGCTCAGAAAAGGTCAGAACAATTGAAGAAGACAGAAGAGTCTGGAAGATTCACCAGGATAGTAGTCATCTCTACGAGGGTATTTTTAATTTTATATGTCTTTTACTTGTATGGGTTTTCTGTAATTAAACAAATAGAAGGAAAAAGGTTGAAACTTTGTTTTATATAAATGAGAAAGAAAAGTTAGATTCAGAGATTCTTACATCAGCAGTGTGTCTCCAGAATGTGTGGCGTAGAAGGTGCCCCGCACCCCAGGAGGGGGACCTGCTGAGCTGCGGGACAGCTGTGCCCCCAGGGAGGGGCTGAGATGAGGCCATGAGCCTCCGCGGGCATTCGGTTCCCGGGTTAGTCCCACCTGCTGTCATGCCCTGATGACCAGGCATGTCTGGTAACAGTTCAGTGTCCCGGGGAGAGGGCGCCCTCACCAAGCATGTGCACCCATCTTCCTGAGACTGACATTTTCTTCATTAAAAATTAATATAGCAGCTTTCTGGATTTGGTTTTTAAGATGAGGGCATTCCCCNTAGCTGAGAACAACCTCCCGGTAAAGTCATCCCATTCCAAAATCCTATTTCTGTCTGGTTAATGCGTTTGCCCTCCTATGTCCTTGGGCGGACGCGTGTCCTGGGTCTCGCCTGGTAGTGGGTAGTGGATCTAAATTTCCCTTAACAACTGTAACCAATTACTGGGGGTCCTGCAGAAAATCAAATATTTTGTTGAAACGATGGCAGGAAATAGAAGGAAGTCACTGAAGGAAGCCGGCGTGCCTTGGAATGACAGTGAAGTAACGGAACCTCACTTTGGCGGATGGCTGCGCGTTAAACATTTATTCCACGCCTGCAGCTGCAAATTTTAATCTTCTTGGAGAGTGAATGACATGATTTGTGCCCGGCAATGGCTCTACTACTGTATTTGCATAAATCCCTCCTGAGCAGCTTATTTCAGTTGGAATCCCAGGCCCCGCTCGGAGTCTCTGCTCCTGAGCACCCACGGACAGGGGCCCTAAGTGGACCTTGTGTAGGACTCCGTCCTTCACTTGCAAATCCAGCAGGGCTTAGCCCTGCCCCTCGTTCTGCTTTTCCTCAGTACATTTCTGCTCTTTCTACCTTCTCATCTCCGGCCTGTGTGTCCTGCAGCTTCCCCCAGGCTCCTGGGGGCTGTGCCTGTCTAGCCTTCTTCACACTAAGCTCAGGTGGCCTTCTTGGGCCCAGCCTTCCTCCTCAGAGCCCACGGTTTGTCTGTGATCAACCCAGCCCTTGTCTGAGGCCCCGGCCAGAAGGAGAATGATGGTGGGGAGCCATTGACAAAGGCAACTATCTTTGCTTTCAGAGTCCAGGAAAGAAATAATGGCCTCAGAGTCTGCATTTTAAAGTAAGAGCTCCAGGAGGTTGTGACAGAGTGTTTGAGGAGAGAGAGGAGGTCTTGGGATCACATTCTGAGAAACACTGTTAAAGGTAGTGTGTGCAGGGGCGTCTGGTGGCTCAGTCGATTAAGCATCCACTCTTGATTTCATCTCAGGTCATGATGTCAGGGCTGTGGGATTGAGCTTCCTGTCTTTCGGGCTCCGTGCTCAGTGCGGAGTCTCCTTGAGATTCTCTCCCTCTCCTTCTGCCCCCCACCCCACTTGCGTGTGCATGCTTGCGCGCTCTCTCTCTCTAAAATAAATAAATCTTGAAAAAATTTGAAAACAAAAGGTAGTGTGTGCATTTTTCAAGCTACAGTCCACTCGTGGACCATGACATCAATTTAATGGGTCACTACCAGCATTTTAAGAAAAGGAAAAATGAAAAATAAATTAAAAATAAAAGAAAGAGGGGCGCTGGGTGGCTCAGTCAGTTAAGCATCCAACTCTTGGTTTCAGCTCAGGTTGTGATCTCAGGGTCAGCGGATCCGGCCCCATGTCAGGCTCTGTGCTCAGCGTGGATTCTGCTTGAGATTCTCTCTCCCTCTCCCTCTACCCGTCCCACATCATGCTCTCTCTCTCTAAAATAAATAAATCTTAAAAAATAAAATAAAAATATTAAAGAAAGAATACACTACAACAAAAAAATAGATCAGAATACATCACAGGAAATTTAATGTATTTCTTATTATGGGTTGCACTTAAACAAATAAAAGGAGAGACCCTGGTTTAAAAGATAGACTCAGAAATCCACATGGACATTCATCATCAAATGCTGATTTGCCTTCCATACTGAAAAAGTAGGTGATTTTTCCTTTCTTATGACCATACTGTCTTGGACCAGTGGCATCTCAAGTTCAGTGCCTGGTTTGCTGTTGCTATGCTGATGTTGATATTGGGTCTATCCCATTGCAATTCCCCAACAAACATGGCCTTCTTTATGTTCTAGGCTTAATTTGAGATTTAATTAGACAAGGTTGCAGACCCCCCCGCCCTCATTTAAATAGTATTTATTCAAAAATTATCTTGTAGCATTTTCAATTTAATTCTTTAATGTCACAGTGGGGATGAATAAAAATCTATAGGACTAACTTTAACAGTTCATTAAATCATTCAGGAAGGATTTGTAGGTGATCGAGAGGCCCAGATAACCAGCATTTCTTATGTTAGCAATGGCCCTTGCGTGTCCCCATTCATTCCCTACTATTGAGTGTGGCTAATTAAATATATGTAAATTATATATTATATAATAATATATTACTACCTATATAATTACATAATTTTTATCTAGACAAATAGATATAACTGATTTACTATCATTTTTTTAAGTCCAATACTTTGTGACCTCTTGCCTTTAAGCAACCTTGAGATTCATTATATCACACAAGGAAAGATTAATACTGCGTAAAAATTAGCCATTTGAATTTCAAATCTGGGGGGTTTTGCTTAAGCAATTTGGTAAATTCAAACATCTTAAAAGCAGAGTTTTGTGGAGATACAGAAGCGGTATCTAAATTCCACAGTGCCCTTCTTTAACAGGTCAATGGCTGGTGGTCTCCATCTTACAGTCTTAGGTGGGGAAAGCTGGTGAGATAAGATAGAGAAATGATAAGCCTGAACTTGTCAACACCTTCTTCAGGTTTGGGAAAGGAAGAAAGGAGTCAAGTCTAGAGGCATTTTCTTCTCTTCTGGAGCCCCAAGCCTTGAGGGAGTGGGAGTGTGGGAACATTCATGTAGGCACTGAGGCATCCAAAATCCTGGGGCTTAGGGCTGCTTCCCAGGGAGAAGCCTAGAGGAGGCTGCTGAATTCTTGGGGAGCCTTGCCACCCTGCTTGGCTCTCCATCCAACATGGCAGCAGAGTGATGGAACAGAGCAAGCTGACTGGTTGGGCGAGCACGGGGCAGTGCTTGGGGCTCCCCGCTGCCCCCATCCTGCCTGCACAGGTGCCTGTGTGCGCTGCTGAAGTAAGGGGAAGTGCTGGGGGAGCCAGGGCACCAGCAGGATGAAGAGCTCCTATTCGAAGGGTCTTCCTGCAGTGTCTGAGACCACAGATGCCAGGGATGGGTACCAGGACATGACTTGAGAGGGCCATATGGGATGGGCCACCCCACAGTGATTATCAGTTAAGGGTGCAGATCGACAAACCATACTATAGCAGAAACCAGCAAGCCTTCGGAGGACATCCACTGCAGGAACCCAGGAAGCTGCCACACACACCTCTTAGGAAGGAGAAGACTGTAGAGAATCACCATGGAAGGCTAAGAATTTACTCGGAGAGACTGAGTCATCCAAAATGCAGGATCTGTGCCAGCCATGCTGGGAAACCGAACTTTGAATAAGCTGATTGCTTAACTAAAAGGAGATTGTTTAAACCCCGAGAGATAGAAACTTTAATTAGCAAGCGTCTCTGGTACCTAGTGAGGGTTGAGGCTTATACAAAATTAACTACATCTTCTTTGTACATATGAGAATATAGTTTGTATGATTTGTAACCCTGCTACATTAGCTGAGTAAACACACCTGAAATCCCAAGTTCTTTCCTTCAGTTTTGCTCTGTTTGCAAACTATGCTTAGTCAGGTTGCAAAGGGCTGGGTGGACCCAATCTACCTACGACTCACCCTCTTCCCCGTCCATGAGCTCAGGCATTACCGTCCCCTCTACACGGCTACGCCCTATGGATGTACCCCTCCCTCCTCAGTGAATCACTCCTCTGGACCGCTTTCTCTTTCCTAATTCCTAAGGATGAAACAATAGGAAATGTACCATCTTCCATAACTAGAAGTGCAGAGGCTTCAGGCTTGTTTGTTTCAGTGGCTCAACAGTACTGCTAGGGCCTTGGTTTTGTCCCATCTCTCTAGTCTGTTACCATTAGTGTTGTTTTAATCCTCAGACGCATAGAGATGGCTGAGGCAGCTCCAAGAGTGACATGCAGACGTAACAACGTCCAAGGGAAGTGAGACCATTTCTTCCTGCGTTTTCCCAAAAGCCTTCAGCAGACTCTCTCGAGTCTCATCCGCACCAGGCTATTCCTGGCCAGATGCTGGCAAGGGTGACAGAATTACAAAGATGAGGTTAAACTACCTTCAGTAAAATTGTTACTGTGGGAAGAACAATAAATATCCACTACTCCTTCCTCATCTTTTCTGGCTCCAGCAGTGAGTGATTAATTTCTTCCTATCCCTTGTTATCTTGGATATATTCTTGCGGGGGGGTCCCCTAACCTCTTCTGAAACCTTCCATCTGTTAGCGTCATACCACTGGCCCCGTCGAAACTTCTAGTGCTGAGTAGAGAGAGGGAGGAGCGTTAGGTTCTCAGGGAGGTCAGGGGAGGAGCTCCACTGAGGAGATCAGACCCCAGGTAGCTTGCCATGTTTTTTTTCCCCCCTTTCAATGTCATAGTCTTTTAAAAAGAAAGAAAAAGGCATCCCTCCCTGTGAGAACTCTTCTTCCACCTAACTTTTAAAGCTTATTGAGCCAAAAGTCTGTCTGCCTCCTTGTCTAGATTCACATCACAAAGCTGTCTCCTCTTAACTTCCATTGGCCTGACCCAATTTAGCTTCAAGTTTTGATTTTTCCTTACCAGCTTGACTGATGCTGGTTGGTAATAGGATCAAACTGTTACACCGTTAAATATTTACCTGCGGAGAAAATGCCAAGGCTCAACCTATGGAAAGAGCCAAGATGTCTATGAACAGAAGAATGGATAAGGAAGATGTGGTGTATGTGTATAGGTATATATATATACATACATACATACATATACACACAATGGAATATTACTCAGCCATCAGAATACTGTTTACATTGATATGGATGGAACTGGAGGGTATATGCTGAGCAAAATAAGTCAATCAGAGAAAATTATATGGCTTCACTCCTATATAGAATATAATAGCTCAGAGGATCATAGAGGAAGGGAGGGAAAATAGAATGGGAAGTCATCAAAGAGAGAGACAAATTATGAGAGACTCTTTTTTTTTTTATTAATAATGATTTTTTATTATATTATGTTAGTCACCATACAGTACATCCCCGGTTTTCGATGTAAGGCAAATTATGAGAGACTCTTAACCCTAGGAAACAAGCTGAGGGTTGCTGGAGGGGAGGTGGGTGTGGGGAGGAGGATGGGGTAACTGGGTGATGGGCGTTAAGGAGGGCATGTGATGTGATGAGCACTGGGTGTTATATGCAACTGATGAATAACTGAACTCTACCTCTGAAGCTAATATGTTGGCTAATTGAGTTTCAATTAAAAGAAAATGTCAAGGCTCAAGCAATGGGCAGGAAAGAGGTGGGAGCTGTGTGCAAGTGAGTACTGCAGAGCTCAGCTCAGGAGGGAAGAGACCCTGGAGTCTCTGTGGTTCCTGCGTGCCAGGCTGGGTGGGGCTGGCTTGGGTTCTCACTGGTGGGTGAACTCCAGGAATCTGGAATAGAATAGGAAATGAATCGCATTTTATTTGCCCAGAGTACGGCTCACTCTACAGCTGCAAAGCTCCCATATGGTCATGAATGGTCCATTATAATTTTCATTCCAATGACACAGGTACAGAATATTAGCCCTATTAGAAGGTACATATATTAACGTAATGATCAGAAGAAAATATTCACAAAAAAATTTTTCCAGTTAATAATAAAAAACTTGTACTTTACTGAAAAATTGTAAAATATAAAAACACACCGAGAATAAAATAGCAGTAACTCCAGCGCCACCAGCGCTAATAACCTGCTTTGACTTAGTCTGATCATTTTCTATATGTGTGAAATTTTCCTAAATACATACCCACACAGACACACACACACACACAAACCCACAAACGTGTATGTTTGTTATATTCATTGGGAACACACTCCTTACCATTTTATAAATAAAAATAAATGTTTCTCACTTAAAAGTATGTCATGGACTCTTTCTCATGTCATTAAGTACTTCTCTAAACATGTACTTTTTTTTGGTCTCAATCACTCTTAGTCATCCTGATGAGCACATTGTGTTGGGGAGAACCTCAGGGAGAGCTGGAGGGAACAACGGAGACCGTCTTGCTCACCTCCATTGCTTACAGATGAGGATACTGTGACCCGGCCAGATTCTATGATTTGGGTTAAGTACATGCAGAAATTAGTGAAAAAAAAATACAAAAAAACAGACTAGAGCCTAGACTTGTAGGCTTCTAGTTTCCATTCTAACAAACTGTTAGGCCCAACACTTCTCATCTTCTCAAATTTTCTGACCTTTTATACAAAATCGGAACCACTCCCCTGCAATCAGCAATGGTTGTAAGCCATTTTGTTTGCCCAGAAACACATCCTTTGATTGGGGGTCTGAAGGAGGATCTCTCTTCACAGGCTTTCCTTTGTAGGAGGCTTTTGACCCAATTTTGTTTCCTACTCCCCATGGGAGTCATTGTGATTCCTGTGTGCATATAAGCCCCTTTCTGCCAGGCTGCACACATGGTCTTCATCCGTCTTTCCTCCCCGGGCCTTCCTGCTGTCCAGCACACTAGATGGGAAGTACCACCACATATATAAATAGTTCTTCTGTGACCAGGAACATGAGTGAGAAAGATCCCTTCAGAGATCCAAGATGAAGTCTGTGGCCGCACATACCAGAATTGGGCCTAAGACCTTGACCTCACCTTTAAGAGCTGCTCGCCTACTCTGAATAAGGTAGCTCAGTGTTCTTCCTGTCCGAAGAACATGTGATGAGTATTTACGTTTTGTTATTGTGGTCATAACGCAGATTCCTTGCTATGGATAGCTACCTGATGGGAGCATTATTCACTTAACAAATATGTGTGCCAGGCACAAAGGACCCCGTGGTGCGCCAGACAGACATGGCACCTGCCTCCATGGAGTTTGAGCCAGTGAGTGAGGGTGCCTGTGTCGAAACAGATAGGACAAAATAGTGTCATTAAGGCCATGCATGACCGGAGTGGATCGAGGGTGCTGTGACAACACCAAGAGCGGGGACTAAAACCAGACTGGGGAGGAGAAGGTGGCAAGGGAAAGCCTCTCAGAGGATGGTTCCTAGGCTGAGACTGGAAGAAAGCACAGGTTGGAGGTGTAGGGGAGATAGGACAGTGGAGACAATGATACACGCAAACTCGTTAAAGTCGGTAATAAACTCAAGTTTCCTGTACTGCCTGAAACCACGGAGTACTGCTTTTGTGTTTGCAAATGTTCGCCGCAGCCCACTCCTGCCGCCACCCTTTTACACCCTGGTAGGAAACATGGAGTTCTTGTCACTTAGTAGGTATTCAGCTGAACAGAATTTCACTTTTGATATGTTTTACTGATAACATTCCTAATAATCTTGGCTGTGCATTGACAATTAGACACCACTAACTTGAGAGCTTTTGTTTTTTCTTTAAAGATTTATTTATTTGAGTGCAGAGCCCGTCACGGGGCTCGATCTCACTACCCTGAGATCATGATCTGAACTGAAACCAAGAGTCAGACGCTCAGCCAACTGAGCCACCCAGGTGCCACATTGAGAGCTTTTTTAAATCGAGGTATATTTGACATGATAGTTTCAGGAATACAACATAAGGATTCAAAATTTGTACATATTATGAAATGATCACCATGGTGAGTCTAGTTAACATCCATCACCACATATTGTTATAATTTTTTTCTTGTGGTGAGAACTTTTAAGATCTACTCTCTTCACAACTTTCAAATGCGCAATATAGTATTATTAACTATGGTCACCATGTTGTACATTGTATCCCTGTGGTTATTTATCTTATAATTGGACATTTGTACCTTTTACTCTCTTCATCTATTTCTCCCACCCCCAGCCCCCACCACTGGCAAGCACCAATCTGTTCTCTGTATTTATGAACTAGGGTGTTTTTCTTTTTTTTCTTTCTTTCTTTCTTTCTTTCTTTCTTTCTTTCTTTCTTTCTTTCTTTCTTTCTTTTTCTTTCTTTCAGATTTTATTTATTTATTTGAGAGAGAGAGAGAGAGAGAGAGAGTGTGTGTGTGTGTGTGTGTGTGTGAGTGGGACAGGGGAGCAGGGTAGAGGGAAAGAATCTCATGACCCTGAGATCACAACCTGAGCCAAAATCAAGAGTCAGATGCTTAACAGACTGAACCACACAGGTGTCCCCACTTTCTTTTTTTTTTTCTTAAAGATTTTAAGTAATCTCTACATCCAACATGGGGCCCAAACTCAACCCCAAGATCAAGAGTTACATGCTGTCGTGACTGAGCCAGCCAGATGCCCCTGGTTTTTTTTTTCTTTTTAATTTCACATACACGTGATATCATATGGTATTTGTCTTTCTCTGACATATTGCATTTAGCATAATGCTCTTGAGGTCCAGCCATGTTGCTGCAACTGGCAAGATTTCCTTTTTTTATGGCTAGATCATTCCACTGTGTATATGCCACATCTTTCTCTCTTCATGCTTTGATGGACACTAGGCTCTTCCATGCTGGCTAATGTAAACAATGCCGCAGTGAACACGGGGGTGCAGACATCTTTTCAAGTTAGCGCTTGCATTTTGTTCATATAAATACCCAGAAGTGGAATTGCTGGATCATACAGTAATTCTATTTTTAATTTTTTGAGAAACTTCATACTGTCTTTCATAGTGGCTGAACCAATTTACATTGCCACCAACAGTGCACAAGGATTCCCTTTTCCCCATATCCTTGTCAACACTTGCTATCTCTAATCTTTTTGATACTAGCCATTCTAACAGGTGTAAGGTAATACCTTGTGGTTTTGATTTGCATTTCTGTGATGACTAGTGATGTGGAGCACCTTTTCATGTATTTGAACTTCTTTAAAATCATAAAACAGTTCTATTCAGGGGCCTGGATGGCTCAGTCCATTAAGCGTCCAACTCTTGGTCTTGGCTCAGGTCATGATCTCATGGTTGTAGTATCGAGCCCCACATCAGGCTCTGTACTCAGTGTGGAGTCTGCTTTAGATTCTCTCTCCCTCTCCCTCCTTCTTACACACACACTCTCTCTCTTAAATAAATAAAATATTTTTAAAAACCCAATTCTATTCAGATAGCTAAATGCAGATTTAAAAGAAAATGCCAGCAATTATTTGATTTACTATACTACTAAGATGTCCCATGGTCTATAGGGATACTTGCCACTGGGCTTTTTGTTTTTTTCTTATACCTTCTTTAATAGGCTTTTGTCTCCACCCTTCCCATCAACATGTCAGCTGTTTCTTCTCACTGATGTTGTGTCCCTGCCATCAGCACTCCCTTTCACCTCCAATCACGTGTGTTCTTGAAAACCACACATCCATATTTGTTGAAAGTGCATGCAATGTAAAAGCATGTAGTTTCTGAGTGAGGAACTGCCCCCTGAGTAATACATTTCTACTCTTGGGTGTGAACTATGGGAATATTCATGATTTTCACTATTCCCAATCACATTTCACTCCTTTTCAGTTGTGTTATAAAGAGGACAGCTTTCTAAATAACTGAATTTCACATAGTAAGAACCTCTGTGTTCTGAATACTGCTCAGCTGGTGTCTGTTTCCTGTTCTATGGGCCTGTAAACACCAGTGGGGATGCAAATACCAGGGTATAGCTAGTTTGGGTCACAGTTATAGGTAGGGTGCCAAGAAACCATATGATCTAGGGAGGAAAGGTAGTTCATAGGCAGAGGCCAGAGAGACCAAAAAAAGCCAGAGTTCAGTCCTGAAGAAGGCTTCATAACTGTCAGATGCAACAGGTGAGTAAAAAGCTACAAACCAAACAGACAAGGGTCTGGTAACTATTCATCTCTTATTGTGGTTATGCTGTGTAATAACCCCAAAACGCAGTGGTTACAAAACTAAGTCTCTATTTCTCTGTCATAGGCCTATTGGGCCAACTGTGGCTCTGCTTGGTTTGGCTTGGCTTGGTTAGGCTTGCCTAGACTGGGGGCCAGGGTTTGGGTCCACATGGAACAGGCTGGAAGGGCAGCCATTATCTAGGACACGTGGTTCTGGCAGAGGATGGGAGGACGAGAAGCAAAGCAGACATAGGAGATATCTCTGCTTAGAACTGTGCATGTCATTGTGTCCACGTGGCCCAGTCCAGAGTCAGGGAGTGGGGTAGTCCACTTGGCAAACAAGAGTGGGAAGGAAGAATTGTAAACAAATGATATGTTCTACCATAATCGTTGGTAAGAGAAGAAACTTGCTGGGAAAAGCAAGGAGGATGCATGCTTAAAATTTCAGGATATGAAAGTATAGACAAGAAGCACCAGGAAGCTCCAGCCACATGCGTGGCCTGGTAACAACACAGAGCTGAGCAGGACTCCAGGCTCAGCGACAGGGCTGGGAGTCCAGTGTGGGTGGGGCAGCCCAGGCCCCAGCCCCAGCCCCCAGCGGGCACTCTTCTGAAAGCAAAGTCACCACAATGGTGAGATTTTTACCTTTGCTTGCTTTTTACTATTCAGCATTCCCGCACTCTTTCATCTTCATCGGGGACTAATGCCATTCTTTTCTGGCTGGTTGCACAAATAAAAGTTTACCAGCTGGGCCACAATTAAATTTAATTAGATACTCCAACAACAACAAAAAACGTTCAGCTTACCTATTATGTGTACGATGATTCTAGTCTCAGTCCGTGTTTTTCTAGTCATGCTTCTTTCCTGAAATTATAGTTTTTATTTTGGAATCTTCAAAGTAATTTTCTACCATGATCATTAAGCAGACGTTTCTAGCCGTGAAGGTGATCCCGTTCTCTCTGGCGCTTTGACTTGAAAACTCCAAGTAGTCTGAGCTCCTATATCATATCTGTTGAGTTGCCAAATACAGGAACCTTTCCCTGTAGAATGCCTCTCACTTCCTCTTCCTGTCTATTCCTGTCCCCACCTCTTGGCCTGGACAATTCCACTAGCCCCTTGAGAGCCTCCTAAGCAGTTACTCCACTACACTCCATCACTACATTATGCATTTTCTTTTTTCTTTTAACTTTTATTTTGACATAATTTTAGATCTACAGAAAAGTTGCAAGAAAAGTACAAAGAATTCCAGAATACCTTTTACCTGGTTCCCCAAATATTAACATTTAATCACATTTTCCGTTTCGTTCGCTCTCTATAAATAGATCGGTGGGAACATACATACATGCACGCACACTATATGTTTGTGTAACGATACACACATTATGTACACATACATGTGCATGTGTATGTATCTATATTTCTGAACCATTTGACAGTTCAGATACATATTCTTTTACTCCTAAATGCTTCAGTGTACATTTTCCCAAAAGAACATTCTCAAATATCATCATGATATAATTATCAAAATCTGAAATTACATTGACACAATATTATTTTCTAGTGTATGGACCTTATTCAGATTTTGGCCAATTATCCTAATAATGCCCTTAGAGGGAAAAAAAAAACTCAAATCACCTGTTACATTCAGTTTTCATGTTTATTTAGTTTACTTTGGAATCATTTCTTAGTCTTGATCTTTCATGGCAGTAATACTTTAAAGCAAACAGGCCAGATTATTTTATAGAGTACCCTTCCTTGGAGTTTGATGCTTTCTCACTATTAACATCACTCTTTTTAAAACTCCACCGTGGCCAGGAAAATACCTTTAGTTACTGCCCATTACATCCCCAGCAAAGTTTGTATTCTTTGGCTTCAATATCTGACTCCTCCTCTCTCCAATCTATCTTTTTATACCCAGCCAGACTGGGTAATGTAGTCTAACATCATCGCCGACTGTTCTTCAAATGTTCCTTCACACCAGATCATTCTCTCCACTCCCATCCCACCAGTTGATACGTACTCTTCATTTTTTCAAGAATGAATGCATCTATCACCTGAAACTGTCCATATTTCCTCCCCAGCCATGGAACCATCCCCTCCCTTTATTGGATTTCGCTCGGCTGTGTTTGGAGTTTTATGTGACCCCCAGCAAGACCAGGATGGTTTATGAAACACAGGTCTGTGAGCGCTTAAAGAAAAACAAAGGAAGCACCAGTCACTGGAAGTCAGCTTCCCGCAGTGAGGGTGCGCTCTACCAGCACCATCTCATTGCCTTTTGTGATAAGGTCATAGGACGGAAGACTCAGGGCACTAGTAGAGGCATCCCCAACTGAGCAAGGCATGCGGCCAAGTCTTACAGTATGAACCCGGTATCGAAAAATGAGCTGCTTCTTACTCCTGACATGCAGATGCCTGCTTCTGGAGCTCTCCTCCTCCTACGTGTTGGGCCACTGATCCCCCGATAGCAGTTTCAGCCTGACTCAGAGGCTATCAGGGGCTCTAGTCCGAGGCCTACTTATGGCCTATCCAGCTCAGTATCTGCTGCATTTCTAGTCTGCTTGCTTGTTTCTGAAACCAAGTCCCCACCAGGTGTCTAAGTTCTCGTAACTAGACCCAGTTCTTAATGGCTTTCTGTGCTCTACTACTTATCTTTGTTACATTCGTGGTCCTTTTGTAACTCCAGGACCATGCATTGGTCTTACTATATCTTCCCTTGGGAACTGACCTCCCTGCTCATGAGCTCGACTAGCACCTGGGATTTCAGCAGGTCATAGATTGTTTTCCTGCTGATAAATGTCCCCCTAGATTTCTCAATATCTGCCTTACCACTCTGCTCCAGTCACCTTTTGGAATAAGGCCGTTACATTATGTAATTTTCATTTTCTGCCATTCCTGGTTGGTGCCTTGCTCACTGTTGGTTACCATAATCTCCAGATACTGGCTGCTACTTGTTGGACTGCATTCCCTCTAGCATTGACATGTGGATCTGCCTTCTGATGCCAGGTCTCCCCTTCAGCAGGTGTGCTTTTATACCTGGATCCTTTCCAAGTTGTCCTAACCTGCCATTCCTGGCCATAAATAGCCGTACTAGCTCTCATTACTGCAGAGTGTTAGCTAATTAGACAACCATATGTGTGGGCTGTTGATTGCTGGATTAATGTCAGTTTGGCAGGAGACCTCCAGAGAATACGGAAGGGCTTTGGACTTGGTGCTACACTATTCAACCTTCAATTTTTTCTCAATCAAGGACTAGGAAGAAGGTAGAGAAAGAATGTTCATCAAATTTTGCAATGATTTGTAGCCTCGAAAACACTGGATACAAATCTCTGATACTTGAAAAACATTCAAAGACTACTGTAAGAGGGCAAAACAATAATATATTAAATTGATAAGTGTAAAGACCTTTACTTAGGTTCTAACCATAATGTCTCAAGTACAAGAAAGAACAAATCTGACTTAGAGTGATTTACACTTGACAGTCCAATAACACAGAACTACAAGTAGCTCCTTTTCACATCATCGCATCCTCTTCACTTGACTTTTCTCTTCCATCTTAGAAAGTCCTTCCCCGTTCCTTCCATCCCCTCAACTCCTCTGCATCCTATGAGACGAGTGCCTCCCCTAGAGCTCTTGCTCCTCTTCTGTGGCCCCTGCGTGTGCTCCATCACTGTACTAAGCACATTATATAGGAGGCGATGGCCTATGTCCAGCTCCCAAAGGAGGCTGTGAGAACTCTGAGATCTGAACATAGGTCTTCTTCATCTTTTATAGCTAGTGCTTGGCCAGGACATGGTGCATAGTGAATGTTGATTGAGCGAAGATGCCAGAACAGGCTTTGTCCTCTTAACAGCTTCCTTTTCTTCTCCGGGCTCACCTGTGAAGACCTAAAATTGCTTTGAGTTACCTGTCTGGATTCCACCTCTGAAACCCACTTTTTATCTTCATCTGTTCCTTATTAAAGCCATTTCACTATGGATCTTGATTTTTATCTCAATTTGCTTCTTAGATGTTAAATTTCTAAATTTCCCTTTGTTCTGGCTGGCCCTCATCCGGGACTCTCTGTTTTATTTTTTCCTTAGCCTGGGTCCCCACACCCAGGATAGGAGACAGCCTTGCTTTCTCCTCTGTCCACATGTCCAGATTCTGTCTAAAGGTTCAGCAAGTGCAAGAAGCACCTCCTTAACTAGCCCTCCCTTCCCCCCTGCCCCCCGCCACAGACCATGCTTCCCCCCGCCAGGATGATGGCCAGAGCAGCAAGATCTGGGGCTTCCACTGACTTCAAGTATAATGCAAGCCCTCAGTGTATCATAGATGCTCCAAAACCACATACTTCTGTATAATTCATTAGAAGTATAACAAGTATCATGAGATAAAGTGGCCCCTTATACTCCTGAGTAGGTCAGATCCAGGTTGAACATCACATAAAATGACAATATAAATACAATCCAAAGAGGTCAAACCAGAATGCAGAAAGATTTTCAGTCCCTCTTTGGAAAAACAGACAACCTAGGGATATATATATATATATATATATATATATATATATATATATATATATATATATATATAGTGTGTATACACACCTCCAGGGTCTTAACACTCTTTATATCATATATATACCATATATATATATAGAGAGAGAGAGAGGGAGAGAGAGAGAGAGAGAAAGAGAGAGAATACTATCTATAGTACAATATATATGCTAAGTGTTAAGAAAAGACCTTGGATACCAAATATTCTATTGAGTATTTATACACTATGAGAGAAGTTGGACAGAATAATTTCAAGGTCTCTACTTTCTGAAATTCCAATCCTGTGAACTTCCAAAGCACCTATTTCAGCCTACTTTCTGTATTTATACATGTAGTTGTCTGATTGGTCCTACCATATTGCAAGCTACTTGCATATGGGATATTATATCTTATTCATCTTTGCTACCTTTATTTTCTTTTTAAGATTTTATTTATTTATTCATGAGAGACCGCGAGAGGCAGAGGCAGAGGGAGAAGCAGGCTCCCCGCAGAGCAGGGAGCCTGATGTGGGGCTTGATCCCAGGACCCCGGGATCACGACCTGAGCCAAAGGCAGATGCTTAACTGACTGAGCCACCCAGGGCCCCCTCCCCCTTTGCTACCCTGATGAGGGTACATGCATAATATACAGATTTGCTCAATAAATGTCTGATGAATAAATGAATGGATGGATAGTTGGATGATGGATCAAACAAAAACCATGATGACTCTTTAAGGACTTTTTCTGTGATCTTGAAAAATCTTTTGAATTTTTCCCATAATTAATAAAGTGCACATTAACTAATAATCCTACTGGTTTGCAATGCTAGAGGAAATAGCTAATTATGAATTTTAAGACCACAAAAATATTAGGCAAAAACATAGTAAGAGTACTCCATCAATGATCTTTGTTCTTGTCTCAAATCTTACTATGGGGAAATTTTTTTCCCCAAATTATAGAGGCTTATAGCAGACATTTAAGTCTCAGATGCATTTTTATCTTAGAGATTAATTTTTTTATTATGCCATATTCCTTGTAAGAAGTCTTTTATAGGCCATAAAACCTTTTTTGTGGCATGGGTTAGGATATATTAACTGAATAATATAGCTTTGGTTATATTACCTAAATTTAATGAGATAAATGAAAAATATGTACTTCAGTAATTATCAACAACGATAGCAGCAGCATAAACACATACTTATTAAGGGTCAAAGCGAGAGGTCTTTCCATTTTTTTTTTTTTAATAATAATATTTTTTTTTTATATTATGTTAGTCACCATACAGTACATCCCTGGTTTCTGATGTAAAGTTCGATGATTCATTAGTTGCGTATAACACCCAGTGCACCATGCAATACGTGCCCTCCTTACTACCCATCACCAGCCTATCCCATTCCCCCATCCCCCTCCCCTCTGTAGCCCACAGTTTGTTTCTCAGAGTCCATAGTCTCTCATGCTTCATTCCCCCTTCTGATTACCCCCCCTTTCTTTACCCCTTTTTTCTCCTACCGATCTTCCTAGTTCTTTTTTTTTTTTTTTATCTTAATGATTTTTTATTATATTATGTTAGTCACCATACAGTACATCCCCGGTTTCCGATGTAAGGCTCGATGATTCATTAGTTGTGTATAACACCCAGTGCACCATGCAATAGTGCCTCCTCTACCCATCACCTGGTCTATCCATTCCACCCCCTCCCCTCTGAGAGTCACTCAGTTTTGTTTCTCATAGTCCATAGTCTCTCATGTTTCAGTTCTCCTTCTGATTACCCCCTTTCTTTATCCCTTTCTTCCCCTACCGATCATCCTAGTTCTTATGTTCCATAGATGGAGGAAATCATATGATAGTTGTCTTTTCTCTATAACGACATTTCACTTAGCATTATCTCCTCATGCTGTCCACATGTTGTAGCAAATGTTGAGAACTTCAGTTTCTTTCTGGATAGCTGAGTAATATTCCATTGTATATATGGACCACAACTCTTAATCCAGTCATCTGTTGAAGGGCATTCGGCTCCTTCCACAATTTACTATTATGGCTATTGCTGCTATGAATTGTGGTGCATATGGCCCTTCCTATACACTACGCTGTATCTTTGGGGTAAATACCAGTAGCATGGCTGGATCATAGGGTAGCTCAATTTTTAACTTTTAAGGGACACCACACTGTTTTCCAGAGTGGCTGCACAACTTGTATTCCCACCAACAATGTAGGAGGGATCCCTTTCTCCACATCTCTCCAACAATTGTTGTCTCTTCGCCGTCTATTTTGCCATCTCTAACTGGCGTAAGGTGGTATCTCATGTGGTTTTGATTTGAATTTCCTTGATGGCTAATGATTTTGAACATTTTCAAGTGTCTGTAGCCATTTGTATGTCTTCATTGGAAAAGTGTCTGTTCATATCTTCTGCCCATATTTTGATTTGTTTTTGTTTCTCGTGCTATTGAGTTTGAGAAGTTCTTTGTAGATCTTGGATACCAGTCGCTTTATCTGTAGTGTCATTTGCAAATATATTCTCCATTCAAGTGACTGCCTCTTAGTTTTCTGACTGTTTCCTTGGATGTGCAGAAACTTTTAATCTTGATGAAGTCCATAAATTCATTTTTATCTTTTTTGTTTCTCTTGCCTTTGGGGATGTGTCATGAAAAAAGGTTGCTTTTGGCCGATGTCGTAGAGGTTGTTTGCCTATGTTCTCCTCCAGAATTTTGCATGGATTCCTTGTCTCACATCGAGGTCTTTCATCCATTTGGTTTATTTTTGTGTATGGTGTGAGATAGTGGTCAAGTTTCATTCTCTTGCATGTAGCTGTCCAATTTTCCCAGCACCATTTATTGAAGACGATCTTTTTCCCACCGGATGTTTTTCCTGCTTTATCAAATATTAGCTGCCCAAGAGCCGAGGGTCCATTTCTGAGCTCTATTCTGTTCCTATTGGTCTATGTGTCTGTTTCTTGTGCCAGTACCATGCTGTCTTTGTGATCACAGCTTTGTAGTACAGCTCTCAAAATCTGGCATTGTGATGCCCCAGCTTTGTTTTTCCTTTTCAACGTTCCTTGGAATTCGGGCCTTTTCTGTTTCCATACAAATTTAAGGACTGTTTGTTCCAGTTCTTGAAAATGTCGCTCCGGTCCATTTTTGATCGGGATAGCATTGAAAGTGTGATTATCTCTGGGTAGCATGGACATTTTAACTATTAATTCTTCCGATCCATGAGCATGGAATATCTTTCCCATCTTTTATGTCTTCCTCAATGTCTTTTAAGAGTGATTTTATAGTTTCTAGAATATAGGCCCTTTTACGCCTCTGGTTAAGTTAATTCCAAGGTAAGCATGGTTTTGTGGTGCTATTGTAAATGGGATGGATTCCTATTCTCTTTCTTCGGTCTCGTTATTCGTGTATAAAAGTGCAAGCTGATTTCTGAGCTATTTCTGTATCCTGCCACGTTACTGAATTGCTCTATAACTTCTAATAGTTTGGGAGTGAGCCCTTTGGGTTTTCCATATAGAGTATCATGTCATCTGAAAGAGAGACATTTTTGACTTCTTTGCCAATTCTGAATACCTTTGATCCCTTTTGTCGCTGATTGCTGTTGCAAGGACTTCTAGTACTATGTTGAATAATAGTGGCGAGATGGGCATCCTTGTCGAGTTCTGATCTTAGGGAAAGGCTTCCAGCTTTTCCCCATTGGCTACTATATTGCAGTAGGCTTTTCATAGATGGCTTTTATGAGAGGAAATGTACCTTCTATTCCTACACTCTGAAGGGTTTTAATCAGGAAAGGATGCTGTATTTTGTCAAATGCTTTTCGGCAATGATTGAGAGGATCATATGGTTCCTGAGTCTTTTCTTGTTGATATGATGTATCACGCTGATTGATTATGAATATTGAACCAGCTTGCATCCCGGGTATGAATCCCAGCTTGATCGTGATGATCAATCTTTTAATGTACTGTTTGGATTCTATTAGCAAGTATCTTGTTGAAGATTTTGGCGTCCATATTCATATTAGGGAAATCGTCTGTAATTCTCCTTTTATGGGGCTTTGCCTGGTTTGGGGATCAGAGTAATATTGGCCTCATAAAATAGGTTTGGTAGCTTTCCTTCTGTTCTCTCTATTTTTGAAATAGCTTTTAGGAGAATAGAGTATTATTTTCTTTGAATGTTTGGTAGAATTCCCGAAGAAACCATCTGGGCCTTGACGTTTTGTTATTTGGAAGGTTGTTTATCGCTGACTCAATTTCTTCATAATTAATTGGCCTGTTTAAGGAATCAATTCTTCGGTTTCAATCTGGTAGTTTATAGGTTTCCAGGAAGGATTCCATCTCTTCAGATTGCTTGTGTTATTGGCATATAGCTGTTGATAAAAATTTCTAATAATCCTTCCAATTTCAATGGTGTTCTTCGTGACCCTCCTCCTCTTTTCATTCATAATTTTTAATAATCTGGGTCCTTTCTCTTTTCTTTTGGATAAGTCTGCCAGGGGTCTGTCAATTTTATTGGATTCTCTCAAAAGAACCAGCTTCTAGTCCTGTTGGATCTGCTCTACTGTACTTCTGGTTTCTGCTTGATTGATTTCCAGCTCTAATTTTGGTCCAACTGCTTCCTGATGCGCTGGATTAGGCCTGTCCCTCTGTTGCTGTTCCAGATTCTGGGTGAGAAATAAAAACTTCGCGTTTTAGATTTTTCTATTCTTTTGATGAGGCTTGGATGGATATGTATTTCCCTTAGACTGCCTTTGCAGTATCCCATAGGTTTTTGGACTGTTGTATTTTTTTCATTCTCATTGGTCTCCATAAATTGTTTTAATTTGATTTTTGATTCCTGGTTTTATCGAGCTCATTCTGAGCAGTATGGCTTCTTAGTCTCCAAGTGTTTGAGTTTCTTCAAATTTTTCCTTGTGGTTGAGTTCCAATTTCAGAGCGCTGCAGTCAGAGAATATGCAGGGGATAATTTCAATCTTTTGGAGTCGGTTGAGACCTGTTTGTAGTCCCAGAACATGGTCTATTCTTGAGAATGTTCCATGGGCATTAGAATAGAATGAGTATTCTTTGGTTCTACGGTTGTAGTGTCTCATATATATATCTATGAGTGTCAACTCGCCGAGTATGGCATTCAAAGCCTTTGATTCTTTTTGCTTAGTTTTTTTGCCAGGGTGTTCTGTCTATTTCTGATAGTGGACTGTTGGGTCCCCTACTATTAATGTATTTTTATTTATAGATCTCTTTATTCTGGTTAAGACTTGGCTTGTGTATCTTGTCTGCTCCCTGTTGGGGGTATATACTATTTATAATTGTCATATCCACTTGTTGAATACTTCCTTAAGAATAATATAGTGCCCTTCTGCTAAATCTCTAACTATAGTCTGTAGTTTAAAAATCCAATTTATCTGATATGAGAAATTTATTCACCCAGCTTTCTTTTTGAGAGTCCATTTACGTGAAAGATGTGCTATCCTCCATCCTTACTCTCAGTCTGAATGCATCTTTGGGTTTGAAATGAGTCTCTTGTGACAGACAGCAAATGGATGGGTCATTCTTTTTATCCAATCTGCAACCCTGTGGCGTTTTTATGGAGATGGTTCAAACCATTTACATTAAGACTGATTACTGAGAGATATGATTTAATGTTGCCATGTTGCCAGTAAAGTCTTTGTTTGTATTGGCTGTGACTTTTCTGTTCTGTATCACTCTTGGGCCTTTTTACTTTATAAAGAACCCCCCGTAATATCTCCTGTAGGGCTGGTTCGTGGTTACGTAAATTGGTTAGTGATCAGCATTCTGAAATGTCTCTCATTTTCCATCAATTCTGAATGACAGCCTTGTGGATAAAGGATCCTTGGCTGATGTTTTTCTCTGAAAGAGCTTTAAATATGCTCCCCAACCCTTCTCTCTCATTCCAGGTCTGTGTAGAACAGGTCTGGCGTAATTCTGATGCTTTTGCCTTGGTGCTTGAGAAATTTCTTTGCCCTGGCCAGTCTACTGTATCCTTGCATCTAATATTTGCGGAATTGCACTATGGCTAGTGACGTGGGCGTAGGTTTGTCATGGTTGAGCTTAGGGAGGGGTCCTTCTGCCTCTTGACACGACGATGTTTGTTTCTTGCTAGATTAGAAGTTTTCAGCTACAATTTGTTCAATATCTCTTCTAACCTTGTTTTCTCCACCCCCTCGGGATCGCGATGATTCTAACATTGGATCGTTTCACTTGAGTCAGTAATCTCCCGTAACCTACATTCAGCGTATGGATTTTTAGACCATCTTCTATTTTCATTTTTCCTCTATATAACCCATCCTCCAATTACACTAACTCCGTTCCTCTCTGCTTCTGCGACCTCCGCCGTCAGAGCCTCTAGTTTTGCCTGCATTTGCTCATAGAATTTTTAATTTCATCGATTCGCTCTCATTTCTGTCCTTGGGATTCTATATTCTCAATGTTTAACCTTTTCGTTAATAGTTTTCAATTCTACATCATCATTTTGACCATCGTTACTCTGGAATTCCATTCGATAATTTGGTTACATCCATATCACATTATTTCTGTGGCAGAGGCCACAGAATCACTGATTCTTTTCTTTGCTGGGGGGCTCTCCTTCTTGTCATTCTGATGAAGAGAGGGTTAGGGTTTCGAGGCCCAAATTATGAAACTGGGTCCCAGGCCGTGCCCCTTGTTTTATAGGGACTCTAGGGATGTGGGCTCTCTTCTTTAAAGTTTTATTTATTTATTTATGTGGCAGCCAAACGTCAGCGAGAGGGAGAACAGAAGCAGGGGAGTGGGGAGAGGAAGAAAGAGGCTTTCCAGCGGAGGAGCCCCGATGAGGGATCTCCTTTCGACCGCAGGATCACGCTCCTAACGCCGAAGGCAGGCGCTCAATGACTCAGCCACCCGGCGCCCTCCGGGTTGTGGGCTTCTTGATTTTCCAGCCTGCCTTCTGGGGAGGGTGCTGCGGCGCGCCGATACTCAGGCAACCCTGTTTGGGTAGAGTCTCGGCTGTCCCCATGCAGGGGGATGGGGATGGGCACTCCCTGAGACTGTATTTCCAGGCTTTTGTTCTCTGGCGGCTTTCCCCTAGGCGGTTTGCTGTGCCTCTTCTGAGAGTCAGAGCAGCAGCGGTAGTCAAGCCTCTGTCACAGAACAGAGGATTGACCGTAATTCTCTACTAATGTTCTGGTCACTTTAACTCTGTTTCTGTTGGTGCTGCTCAACCCTGCAGCGTCCCGGGGATGTGCGCCCACACCCAGCGTCCCAGCCTCTCACTTCCAGGGCCGGCGCGCTCTCGTCCTTTGTGTTTCCTAACGCCGCCAGCCGCCGCCGCCCGCGCTCTCGGAAGCTCCGGTCTGATCTGGATCCAGTGAGTGCACCGGGACTTCCGGGGTTCCGTGAGATGCCTGGTGGCGCGCACGCACCTCGCTCACGGCTCAGTCTGCTGTTTTGCGGTGCCGACTCACGAGCCCGCCCGCTCTCCGTGCAAGTGGCTGCCGCTTTCCCGGCGCCCAACGCGCGCGCTCCCTCCCCTTCCGTTTATCTTCCGATATCTGTGCACAGTTTCAGTGGCCCTCGCCTGCGTACCTCAACCAGCGCTGGAGATGTTCATTTGTAGAGATCCAGATGCGTCTTCCTGCGTCTCAGGCTGGTTCCGTGGTTGTTTAGGCTGGTCTGGTACCTATCCAGCTCGACTCGGAGGACCGGCTGAAAACGGTGTCTCCTACTCCTCCGCCATCTTAACTCCCCCCGGTCTTTCCATTTTTTAAGACTGATGTGAGTTTGTGCCTGCCATGGACATCTATTCAGTTATCTGCCCCTACCCCGTCCTATTGACCCTATTCACAGCTCCAATTATATAGACCTGTGTGAGCCTCTGACCAAAGTTGGAGTCATCACAGCCTCTTCCTCCAAAATCTGAGCTTGAAAATTAACTGTCAGGCTCCGTCCTCATAGCTGTGCCCATGGCATGTTAACTTCAGTGCTTGCTTCTGCCATATTTCCTGGGGTCTGCCACATAATCAGAGGACAGTTTCCTCATGCATTCACTATTTTTATAATTGTCTTTATAATGCGTGTGTACATATTATCGGGTTTGTGCTGGTTACAGTCTCCTGGAGAGAATTAATATTGGGTTATATTAATTTGGTTAATATTTGGGTTGCAAGTAATATTGGAGGTAGTTTAAGAAAAATAATAGGAAATTTGTTTTAAGACTACGGGAGGATCTAATGAAATCCAAAAACACACAGCGAGGTAATGACAGTATCAAGATTAGAATCACGTTTGTTGATTAATCTTGTTGCTTGGACAATTACTGAAATGCAGTTATTAAATTTTATCTCTCACATATTTTCAATGGTTGTTGGCCTTTTTTCCTTTTGAAGTTCAAGTAGGTTTATGAAGGTTGTCTTGGCTGCGAAGGTATCTTTACAAATCAGAATGTTTTATTTGCCATCAACAGGGAAAGCTTATTTAGCAGATATTTGATTAATCTCAGTAACAGTATCCCTATTAAAGACACCTCTTTTGATACAGTAGTGCAGTAAATGTTCCTGAAGTTCTTCAAGATCCCAGATTGCTTTCTGAACTCTTTACAAGAAATTAGACAGGAGCTATAATTAGGTGTTTATGGTTTCTTCATTCTGTAAAAGTTGCGAGTTTGTATTTGCTCTGTGTGAAAGCACTGTATTCCAGAATATTGAACGCCGATCCAAGACGTTAACAGGCGATGCGTGTGCTTTCTGAGAAGCTGGATTAGCTCCGTGCCACCAGAGGGCGACCTAGCCTAGTTATGTAGAGGCCTGACGCTCAGGAAGGGAGATTTAGAATCTGGAGTGAGCTCCAAATTGTTGAGAACTTACACTTAGAACAAGAACATATACTTAGAAAATTAAAATAAGTGTGCCCACAACCTCCCACTTTCTCCTGTTCATACTTCCTTGTTTCTAAAAATCCTGTTTCATTCATCAGTGAATGACACTTTCATTTGCTACTTGATGTTTTTGTTTCTCGCCTTGGTTATTTTTCATCCCTGCTCTCTCATTGCTGTCCGAGGTCATAACGGAAGTATTTCTTTAGGTCACAAGTTTATGTAGAAAATCATGCACTACAGTATTGGGAACTCACTGCCTGGAATTGAAAGGTGGCCCTGGGCTACTCCTAACACAAGGGGGCCCTCATGTTTTAAAGATTCACTGAGGTGGGGTGCCTGGCTGGCTCAGTCAGTACAGCTTGCAACTCTGATCTCAGGGTTGTGAGTTCAAGCCCCACACTGGGCATAGAGCTTACTTAAAAAACAAAGCAAAACAAAAAGATTCACCAAAGCATGTGTTCCTTTAGCTTCCCTGTTTTCCTCCCCGCTGTTATGGCAGCAACAGAGTTCTCATGGTGCTACCCAAATTCCCAGCAGACAAGTAGATACCCATTTCCTCCTTTGTCCGCTAGTAACGGAAACAGCCTATTAAACAAAAAGTTTCGTTATACCCTTTCCTTGGCCTTTCACTCTTCTGGTGAAATAATCTGCATTTATTTTATTTTATTTTATTTTATTTTATTTTATTTTATT